>NC_090649.1:16398912-16531724 GCF_040937935.1 Hyperolius riggenbachi | reverse complement strand
CTTCCATCTCCCTGTTCCAAAAATCCATTTAATATATGGTCCCCAGATAGGGGACGTATCAGATATTAAACTGATAAGAACAGATACTACACTTGATCTTAGCCAAAAGGCCGAGAAGCGATAACCGATTACTCTCCGCAGCCGCGCCCGCCGACACACCACACTCCATGCGAATTACAGCTAAACTACCTTTTAAATGCAGCAGCGGCGACGAGGTAACAACCCAGCACTGCCCGCACAGCCGGCTAACCCCGGCCAGCTACCAGCTGCCAGGGGGGGGGGGCCCCTTCCCACTGCCTGTGCAGGCCTGCCGGGCCCCCGGGATGGGCGCACCTGTGCTAAACGCAGACGCACGGGCCAGGCTCAGCTGCCGCCTGATTACATTAGCATGGCCCCGCCCAGCGCCGGAACAGCCATCACCCCTCCGCTGCCGGGCCTCCACGCCGAAGAGAAAAGTAAAGTAGGCTTCCGGCTCCCGGCATTCTGGCAACACGCTAGGAGAGAGTGTGGAGGGCAGAGGAAGAAGTCAAGTCTCTAGCCTGGCTGACTGGCTGCTTGAGAACACCGTGCGTCTTTCTTCGTTCGTTCATCCTCCTTCCTTCCTCTTCATATCTCTCCGTCTGTGTGGATGTGTGCGGTAATGCCACAAGAGGGAGACACAGGCCGGGGAGTGCAGAGCCTAAACAGGAGTTGCCTTCCTAGCCTGCTGCACCCTCTCACAGCCAGGCTGGCACTGAAGCAGGCACCTGAAGCAGGTGCTGAGTCATGCAGGAAGCCAGCCGATGATGTCACAATGCCCTGGTCCCAGGCAGCTGCTTAGTAAAGGGGCTGCAGCCAGGGCTCTGCCTGCCAGTCCGCTGGAGGCTCTCTGGGGGAAGGATGCAGCTGCTTTTCTTGCAGAGGACAACTTGCAAACGTGAAGGAAAGTGATCCGTTCATGATTTTTTGGACCTGCAGCAACTGCGCCACGCAAGTACAATACAGACTAATCAAAATAAATTAAAAAAAATTTTCTTAGGTTGTGGTTTTATTTATTTTTGGGTGTGTTTTTCTTTCTGACTTCTTTTCTTGTCAGTTCTCAGGTTCTGATAACCAATGCGAAATACAGAGTCCATGAATAAATGACACAGATGCACAAAAATAGGCAAACACACTGATTTGAAACAATGTTTTTATTGTGGATTTCACAATGTATCCTGCACCCAGCAGGAGCAGCACAGACCAGAGAACGCACAGCAGGGGTGGGTGGACAGACAACACAACACAACACAACACTTGCTTTCTGTAAAATTCACTTTGCAGAGGGACACTTCATTTCTCCACTACACTTCCCTACACTAACTTAGTTAGTCAGCCGGGGTATTTGAGTAGTTTCGCTCTGTTTTTTGACACTAGTTAGAGAGAGTAGTGCACCGTCCTGGAGGTACTGCAATACCAGGTCGATGCGCGGAGTGGACAGAGCAAGCTCTTCTTCCATCTCCCTGTTCCAAAAATCCATTTAATATATGGTCCCCAGATAGGGGACGTATCAGATATTAAACTGATAAGAACAGATACTACACTTGATCTTAGCCAAAAGGCCGAGAAGCGATAACCCGATTACTCTCCGCAGCCGCGCCCGCCGACACACCACACTCCATGCGAATTACAGCTAAACTACCTTTTAAATGCAGCAGCGGCGACGAGGTAACAACCCAGCACTGCCCCGCACAGCCGGCTAACCCCGGCCAGCTACCAGCTGCCAGGGGGGGGGCCCCTTCCCACTGCCTGTGCAGGCCTGCCGGGCCCCCGGGATGGGCGCACCTGTGCTAAACGCAGACGCACGGGCCAGGCTCAGCTGCCGCCTGATTACATTAGCATGGCCCCGCCCAGCGCCGGAACAGCCATCACCCCTCCGCTGCCGGGCCTCCACGCCGAAGAGAAAAGTAAAGTAGGCTTCCGGCTCCCGGCATTCTGGCAACACGCTAGGAGAGAGTGTGGAGGGCAGAGGAAGAAGTCAAGTCTCTAGCCTGGCTGACTGGCTGCTTGAGAACACCGTGCGTCTTTCTTCGTTCGTTCATCCTCCTTCCTTCCTCTTCATATCTCTCCGTCTGTGTGGATGTGTGCGGTATGCCACAAGAGGGAGACACAGGCCGGGGAGTGCAGAGCCTAAACAGGAGTTGCCTTCCTAGCCTGCTGCACCCTCTCACAGCCAGGCTGGCACTGAAGCAGGCACCTGAGCAGGTGCTGAGTCATGCAGGAAGCCAGCCGATGATGTCACAATGCCCTGGTCCCAGGCAGCTGCTTAGTAAAGGGGCTGCAGCCAGGGCTCTGCCTGCCAGTCCGCTGGAGGCTCTCTGGGGGAAGGATGCAGCTGCTTTTCTTGCAGAGGACAACTTGCAAACGTGAAGGAAAGTGATCCGTTCATGATTTTTTGGACCTGCAGCAACTGCGCCACGCAAGTACAATACAGACTAATCAAAATAAATTAAAAAAAATTTTCTTAGGTTGTGGTTTTATTTATTTTTGGGTGTGTTTTTCTTTCTGACTTCTTTTCTTGTCAGTTCTCAGGTTCTGATAACCAATGCGAAATACAGAGTCCATGAATAAATGACACAGATGCACAAAAATAGGCAAACACACTGATTTGAAACAATGTTTTTATTGTGGATTTCACAATGTATCCTGCACCCAGCAGGAGCAGCACAGACAGAGAACGCACAGCAGGGGTGGGTGGACAGACAACACAACACAACACAACACTTGCTTTCTGGTAAAATTCACTTTGCAGAGGGACACTTCATTTCTCCACTACACTTCCCTACACTAACTTAGTTAGTCAGCCGGGTATTTGAGTAGTTTCGCTCTGTTTTTTGACACTAGTTAGAGAGAGTAGTGCACCGGTCCTGGAGGTACTGCAATACCAGGTCGATGCGCGGAGTGGACAGAGCAAGCTCTTCTTCCATCTCCCTGTTCCAAAAATCCATTTAATATATGGTCCCCAGATAGGGGACGTATCAGATATTAAACTGATAAGAACAGATACTACACTTGATCTTAGCCAAAAGGCCGAGAAGCGATAACCCGATTACTCTCCGCAGCCGCGCCCGCCGACACACCACACTCCCATGCGAATTACAGCTAAACTACCTTTTAAATGCAGCAGCGGCGACGAGGTAACAACCCAGCACTGCCCCGCACAGCCGGCTAACCCCGGCCAGCTACCAGCTGCCAGGGGGGGGGCCCCTTCCCACTGCCTGTGCAGGCCTGCCGGGCCCCCGGGATGGGCGCACCTGTGCTAAACGCAGACGCACGGGCCAGGCTCAGCTGCCGCCTGATTACATTAGCATGGCCCCGCCCAGCGCCGGAACAGCCATCACCCCTCCGCTGCCGGGCCTCCACGCCGAAGAGAAAAGTAAAGTAGGCTTCCGGCTCCCGGCATTCTGCAACACGCTAGGAGAGAGTGTGGAGGGCAGAGGAAGAAGTCAAGTCTCTAGCCTGGCTGACTGCTGCTTGAGAACACCGTGCGTCTTTCTTCGTTCGTTCATCCTCCTTCCTTCCTCTTCATATCTCTCCGTCTGTGTGGATGTGTGCGGTATGCCACAAGAGGGAGACACAGGCCGGGGAGTGCAGAGCCTAAACAGGAGTTGCCTTCCTAGCCTGCTGCACCCTCTCACAGCCAGGCTGGCACTGAAGCAGGCACCTGAGCAGGTGCTGAGTCATGCAGGAAGCCAGCCGATGATGTCACAATGCCCTGGTCCCAGGCAGCTGCTTAGTAAAGGGGCTGCAGCCAGGGCTCTGCCTGCCAGTCCGCTGGAGGCTCTCTGGGGGAAGGATGCAGCTGCTTTTCTTGCAGAGGACAACTTGCAAACGTGAAGGAAAGTGATCCGTTCATGATTTTTTGGACCTGCAGCAACTGCGCCACGCAAGTACAATACAGACTAATCAAAATAAATTAAAAAAAATTTTCTTAGGTTGTGGTTTTATTTATTTTTGGGTGTGTTTTTCTTTCTGACTTCTTTTCTTGTCAGTTCTCAGGTTCTGATAACCAATGCGAAATACAGAGTCCATGAATAAATGACACAGATGCACAAAAATAGGCAAACACACTGATTTGAAACAATGTTTTTATTGTGGATTTCACAATGTATCCTGCACCCAGCAGGAGCAGCACAGACAGAGAACGCACAGCAGGGGTGGGTGGACAGACAACACAACACAACACAACACTTGCTTTCTGGTAAAATTCACTTTGCAGAGGGACACTTCATTTCTCCACTACACTTCCCTACACTAACTTAGTTAGTCAGCCGGGTATTTGAGTAGTTTCGCTCTGTTTTTTGACACTAGTTAGAGAGAGTAGTGCACCGGTCCTGGAGGTACTGCAATACCAGGTCGATGCGCGGAGTGGACAGAGCAAGCTCTTCTTCCATCTCCCTGTTCCAAAAATCCATTTAATATATGGTCCCCAGATAGGGGACGTATCAGATATTAAACTGATAAGAACAGATACTACACTTGATCTTAGCCAAAAGGCCGAGAAGCGATAACCCGATTACTCTCCGCAGCCGCGCCCGCCGACACACCACACTCCATGCGAATTACAGCTAAACTACCTTTTAAATGCAGCAGCGGCGACGAGGTAACAACCCAGCACTGCCCCGCACAGCCGGCTAACCCCGGCCAGCTACCAGCTGCCAGGGGGGGGGCCCCTTCCCACTGCCTGTGCAGGCCTGCCGGGCCCCCGGGATGGGCGCACCTGTGCTAAACGCAGACGCACGGGCCAGGCTCAGCTGCCGCCTGATTACATTAGCATGGCCCCGCCCAGCGCCGGAACAGCCATCACCCCTCCGCTGCCGGGCCTCCACGCCGAAGAGAAAAGTAAAGTAGGCTTCCGGCTCCCGGCATTCTGGCAACACGCTAGGAGAGAGTGTGGAGGGCAGAGGAAGAAGTCAAGTCTCTAGCCTGGCTGACTGGCTGCTTGAGAACACCGTGCGTCTTTCTTCGTTCGTTCATCCTCCTTCCTTCCTCTTCATATCTCTCCGTCTGTGTGGATGTGTGCGGTATGCCACAAGAGGGAGACACAGGCCGGGGAGTGCAGAGCCTAAACAGGAGTTGCCTTCCTAGCCTGCTGCACCCTCTCACAGCCAGGCTGGCACTGAAGCAGGCACCTGAGCAGGTGCTGAGTCATGCAGGAAGCCAGCCGATGATGTCACAATGCCCTGGTCCCAGGCAGCTGCTTAGTAAAGGGGCTGCAGCCAGGGCTCTGCCTGCCAGTCCGCTGGAGGCTCTCTGGGGGAAGGATGCAGCTGCTTTTCTTGCAGAGGACAACTTGCAAACGTGAAGGAAAGTGATCCGTTCATGATTTTTTGGACCTGCAGCAACTGCGCCACGCAAGTACAATACAGACTAATCAAAATAAATTAAAAAAAATTTTCTTAGGTTGTGGTTTTATTTATTTTTGGTGTGTGTTTTTCTTTCTGACTTCTTTTCTTGTCAGTTCTCAGGTTCTGATAACCAATGCGAAATACAGAGTCCATGAATAAATGACACAGATGCACAAAAATAGGCAAACACACTGATTTGAAAACAATGTTTTTATTGTGGATTTCACAATGTATCCTGCACCCAGCAGGAGCAGCACAGACAGAGAACGCACAGCAGGGGTGGGTGGACAGACAACACAACACAACACAACACTTGCTTTCTGGTAAAATTCACTTTGCAGAGGGACACTTCATTTCTCCACTACACTTCCCTACACTAACTTAGTTAGTCAGCCGGGTATTTGAGTAGTTTCGCTCTGTTTTTTGACACTAGTTAGAGAGAGTAGTGCACCGGTCCTGGAGGTACTGCAATACCAGGTCGATGCGCGGAGTGGACAGAGCAAGCTCTTCTTCCATCTCCCTGTTCCAAAAATCCATTTAATATATGGTCCCCAGATAGGGGACGTATCAGATATTAAACTGATAAGAACAGATACTACACTTGATCTTAGCCAAAAGGCCGAGAAGCGATAACCCGATTACTCTCCGCAGCCGCGCCCGCCGACACACCACACTCCATGCGAATTACAGCTAAACTACCTTTTAAATGCAGCAGCGGCGACGAGGTAACAACCCAGCACTGCCCCGCACAGCCGGCTAACCCCGGCCAGCTACCAGCTGCCAGGGGGGGGGCCCCTTCCCACTGCCTGTGCAGGCCTGCCGGGCCCCCGGGATGGGCGCACCTGTGCTAAACGCAGACGCACGGGCCAGGCTCAGCTGCCGCCTGATTACATTAGCATGGCCCCGCCCAGCGCCGGAACAGCCATCACCCCTCCGCTGCCGGGCCTCCACGCCGAAGAGAAAAGTAAAGTAGGCTTCCGGCTCCCGGCATTCTGGCAACACGCTAGGAGAGAGTGTGGAGGGCAGAGGAAGAAGTCAAGTCTCTAGCCTGGCTGACTGGCTGCTTGAGAACACCGTGCGTCTTTCTTCGTTCGTTCATCCTCCTTCCTTCCTCTTCATATCTCTCCGTCTGTGTGGATGTGTGCGGTATGCCACAAGAGGGAGACACAGGCCGGGGAGTGCAGAGCCTAAACAGGAGTTGCCTTCCTAGCCTGCTGCACCCTCTCACAGCCAGGCTGGCACTGAAGCAGGCACCTGAGCAGGTGCTGAGTCATGCAGGAAGCCAGCCGATGATGTCACAATGCCCTGGTCCCAGGCAGCTGCTTAGTAAAGGGGCTGCAGCCAGGGCTCTGCCTGCCAGTCCGCTGGAGGCTCTCTGGGGGAAGGATGCAGCTGCTTTTCTTGCAGAGGACAACTTGCAAACGTGAAGGAAAGTGATCCGTTCATGATTTTTTGGACCTGCAGCAACTGCGCCACGCAAGTACAATACAGACTAATCAAAATAAATTAAAAAAAATTTTCTTAGGTTGTGGTTTTATTTATTTTTGGGTGTGTTTTTCTTTCTGACTTCTTTTCTTGTCAGTTCTCAGGTTCTGATAACCAATGCGAAATACAGAGTCCATGAATAAATGACACAGATGCACAAAAATAGGCAAACACACTGATTTGAAACAATGTTTTTATTGTGGATTTCACAATGTATCCTGCACCCAGCAGGAGCAGCACAGACAGAGAACGCACAGCAGGGGTGGGTGGACAGACAACACAACACAACACAACACTTGCTTTCTGGTAAAATTCACTTTGCAGAGGGACACTTCATTTCTCCACTACACTTCCCTACACTAACTTAGTTAGTCAGCCGGGTATTTGAGTAGTTTCGCTCTGTTTTTTGACACTAGTTAGAGAGAGTAGTGCACCGGTCCTGGAGGTACTGCAATACCAGGTCGATGCGCGGAGTGGACAGAGCAAGCTCTTCTTCCATCTCCCTGTTCCAAAAATCCATTTAATATATGGTCCCCAGATAGGGGACGTATCAGATATTAAACTGATAAGAACAGATACTACACTTGATCTTAGCCAAAAGGCCGAGAAGCGATAACCCGATTACTCTCCGCAGCCGCGCCCGCCGACACACCACACTCCATGCGAATTACAGCTAAACTACCTTTTAAATGCAGCAGCGGCGACGAGGTAACAACCCAGCACTGCCCCGCACAGCCGGCTAACCCCGGCCAGCTACCAGCTGCCAGGGGGGGGGCCCCTTCCCACTGCCTGTGCAGGCCTGCCGGGCCCCCGGGATGGGCGCACCTGTGCTAAACGCAGACGCACGGGCCAGGCTCAGCTGCCGCCTGATTACATTAGCATGGCCCCGCCCAGCGCCGGAACAGCCATCACCCCTCCGCTGCCGGGCCTCCACGCCGAAGAGAAAAGTAAAGTAGGCTTCCGGCTCCCGGCATTCTGGCAACACGCTAGGAGAGAGTGTGGAGGGCAGAGGAAGAAGTCAAGTCTCTAGCCTGGCTGACTGGCTGCTTGAGAACACCGTGCGTCTTTCTTCGTTCGTTCATCCTCCTTCCTTCCTCTTCATATCTCTCCGTCTGTGTGGATGTGTGCGGTATGCCACAAGAGGGAGACACAGGCCGGGGAGTGCAGAGCCTAAACAGGAGTTGCCTTCCTAGCCTGCTGCACCCTCTCACAGCCAGGCTGGCACTGAAGCAGGCACCTGAGCAGGTGCTGAGTCATGCAGGAAGCCAGCCGATGATGTCACAATGCCCTGGTCCCAGGCAGCTGCTTAGTAAAGGGGCTGCAGCCAGGGCTCTGCCTGCCAGTCCGCTGGAGGCTCTCTGGGGGAAGGATGCAGCTGCTTTTCTTGCAGAGGACAACTTGCAAACGTGAAGGAAAGTGATCCGTTCATGATTTTTTGGACCTGCAGCAACTGCGCCACGCAAGTACAATACAGACTAATCAAAATAAATTAAAAAAAATTTTCTTAGGTTGTGGTTTTATTTATTTTTGGGTGTGTTTTTCTTTCTGACTTCTTTTCTTGTCAGTTCTCAGGTTCTGATAACCAATGCGAAATACAGAGTCCATGAATAAATGACACAGATGCACAAAAATAGGCAAACACACTGATTTGAAACAATGTTTTTATTGTGGATTTCACAATGTATCCTGCACCCAGCAGGAGCAGCACAGACAGAGAACGCACAGCAGGGGTGGGTGGACAGACAACACAACACAACACAACACTTGCTTTCTGGTAAAATTCACTTTGCAGAGGGACACTTCATTTCTCCACTACACTTCCCTACACTAACTTAGTTAGTCAGCCGGGTATTTGAGTAGTTTCGCTCTGTTTTTTGACACTAGTTAGAGAGAGTAGTGCACCGGTCCTGGAGGTACTGCAATACCAGGTCGATGCGCGGAGTGGACAGAGCAAGCTCTTCTTCCATCTCCCTGTTCCAAAAATCCATTTAATATATGGTCCCCAGATAGGGGACGTATCAGATATTAAACTGATAAGAACAGATACTACACTTGATCTTAGCCAAAAGGCCGAGAAGCGATAACCCGATTACTCTCCGCAGCCGCGCCCGCCGACACACCACACTCCATGCGAATTACAGCTAAACTACCTTTTAAATGCAGCAGCGGCGACGAGGTAACAACCCAGCACTGCCCCGCACAGCCGGCTAACCCCGGCCAGCTACCAGCTGCCAGGGGGGGGGCCCCTTCCCACTGCCTGTGCAGGCCTGCCGGGCCCCCGGGATGGGCGCACCTGTGCTAAACGCAGACGCACGGGCCAGGCTCAGCTGCCGCCTGATTACATTAGCATGGCCCCGCCCAGCGCCGGAACAGCCATCACCCCTCCGCTGCCGGGCCTCCACGCCGAAGAGAAAAGTAAAGTAGGCTTCCGGCTCCCGGCATTCTGGCAACACGCTAGGAGAGAGTGTGGAGGGCAGAGGAAGAAGTCAAGTCTCTAGCCTGGCTGACTGGCTGCTTGAGAACACCGTGCGTCTTTCTTCGTTCGTTCATCCTCCTTCCTTCCTCTTCATATCTCTCCGTCTGTGTGGATGTGTGCGGTATGCCACAAGAGGGAGACACAGGCCGGGGAGTGCAGAGCCTAAACAGGAGTTGCCTTCCTAGCCTGCTGCACCCTCTCACAGCCAGGCTGGCACTGAAGCAGGCACCTGAGCAGGTGCTGAGTCATGCAGGAAGCCAGCCGATGATGTCACAATGCCCTGGTCCCAGGCAGCTGCTTAGTAAAGGGGCTGCAGCCAGGGCTCTGCCTGCCAGTCCGCTGGAGGCTCTCTGGGGGAAGGATGCAGCTGCTTTTCTTGCAGAGGACAACTTGCAAACGTGAAGGAAAGTGATCCGTTCATGATTTTTTGGACCTGCAGCAACTGCGCCACGCAAGTACAATACAGACTAATCAAAATAAATTAAAAAAAATTTTCTTAGGTTGTGGTTTTATTTATTTTTGGGTGTGTTTTTCTTTCTGACTTCTTTTCTTGTCAGTTCTCAGGTTCTGATAACCAATGCGAAATACAGAGTCCATGAATAAATGACACAGATGCACAAAAATAGGCAAACACACTGATTTGAAACAATGTTTTTATTGTGGATTTCACAATGTATCCTGCACCCAGCAGGAGCAGCACAGACAGAGAACGCACAGCAGGGGTGGGTGGACAGACAACACAACACAACACAACACTTGCTTTCTGGTAAAATTCACTTTGCAGAGGGACACTTCATTTCTCCACTACACTTCCCTACACTAACTTAGTTAGTCAGCCGGGTATTTGAGTAGTTTCGCTCTGTTTTTTGACACTAGTTAGAGAGAGTAGTGCACCGGTCCTGGAGGTACTGCAATACCAGGTCGATGCGCGGAGTGGACAGAGCAAGCTCTTCTTCCATCTCCCTGTTCCAAAAATCCATTTAATATATGGTCCCCAGATAGGGGACGTATCAGATATTAAACTGATAAGAACAGATACTACACTTGATCTTAGCCAAAAGGCCGAGAAGCGATAACCCGATTACTCTCCGCAGCCGCGCCCGCCGACACACCACACTCCATGCGAATTACAGCTAAACTACCTTTTAAATGCAGCAGCGGCGACGAGGTAACAACCCAGCACTGCCCCGCACAGCCGGCTAACCCCGGCCAGCTACCAGCTGCCAGGGGGGGGGCCCCTTCCCACTGCCTGTGCAGGCCTGCCGGGCCCCCGGGATGGGCGCACCTGTGCTAAACGCAGACGCACGGGCCAGGCTCAGCTGCCGCCTGATTACATTAGCATGGCCCCGCCCAGCGCCGGAACAGCCATCACCCCTCCGCTGCCGGGCCTCCACGCCGAAGAGAAAAGTAAAGTAGGCTTCCGGCTCCCGGCATTCTGGCAACACGCTAGGAGAGAGTGTGGAGGGCAGAGGAAGAAGTCAAGTCTCTAGCCTGGCTGACTGGCTGCTTGAGAACACCGTGCGTCTTTCTTCGTTCGTTCATCCTCCTTCCTTCCTCTTCATATCTCTCCGTCTGTGTGGATGTGTGCGGTATGCCACAAGAGGGAGACACAGGCCGGGGAGTGCAGAGCCTAAACAGGAGTTGCCTTCCTAGCCTGCTGCACCCTCTCACAGCCAGGCTGGCACTGAAGCAGGCACCTGAGCAGGTGCTGAGTCATGCAGGAAGCCAGCCGATGATGTCACAATGCCCTGGTCCCAGGCAGCTGCTTAGTAAAGGGGCTGCAGCCAGGGCTCTGCCTGCCAGTCCGCTGGAGGCTCTCTGGGGGAAGGATGCAGCTGCTTTTCTTGCAGAGGACAACTTGCAAACGTGAAGGAAAGTGATCCGTTCATGATTTTTTGGACCTGCAGCAACTGCGCCACGCAAGTACAATACAGACTAATCAAAATAAATTAAAAAAAATTTTCTTAGGTTGTGGTTTTATTTATTTTTGGGTGTGTTTTTCTTTCTGACTTCTTTTCTTGTCAGTTCTCAGGTTCTGATAACCAATGCGAAATACAGAGTCCATGAATAAATGACACAGATGCACAAAAATAGGCAAACACACTGATTTGAAACAATGTTTTTATTGTGGATTTCACAATGTATCCTGCACCCAGCAGGAGCAGCACAGACAGAGAACGCACAGCAGGGGTGGGTGGACAGACAACACAACACAACACAACACTTGCTTTCTGGTAAAATTCACTTTGCAGAGGGACACTTCATTTCTCCACTACACTTCCCTACACTAACTTAGTTAGTCAGCCGGGTATTTGAGTAGTTTCGCTCTGTTTTTTGACACTAGTTAGAGAGAGTAGTGCACCGGTCCTGGAGGTACTGCAATACCAGGTCGATGCGCGGAGTGGACAGAGCAAGCTCTTCTTCCATCTCCCTGTTCCAAAAATCCATTTAATATATGGTCCCCAGATAGGGGACGTATCAGATATTAAACTGATAAGAACAGATACTACACTTGATCTTAGCCAAAAGGCCGAGAAGCGATAACCCGATTACTCTCCGCAGCCGCGCCCGCCGACACACCACACTCCATGCGAATTACAGCTAAACTACCTTTTAAATGCAGCAGCGGCGACGAGGTAACAACCCAGCACTGCCCCGCACAGCCGGCTAACCCCGGCCAGCTACCAGCTGCCAGGGGGGGGGCCCCTTCCCACTGCCTGTGCAGGCCTGCCGGGCCCCCGGGATGGGCGCACCTGTGCTAAACGCAGACGCACGGGCCAGGCTCAGCTGCCGCCTGATTACATTAGCATGGCCCCGCCCAGCGCCGGAACAGCCATCACCCCTCCGCTGCCGGGCCTCCACGCCGAAGAGAAAAGTAAAGTAGGCTTCCGGCTCCCGGCATTCTGGCAACACGCTAGGAGAGAGTGTGGAGGGCAGAGGAAGAAGTCAAGTCTCTAGCCTGGCTGACTGGCTGCTTGAGAACACCGTGCGTCTTTCTTCGTTCGTTCATCCTCCTTCCTTCCTCTTCATATCTCTCCGTCTGTGTGGATGTGTGCGGTATGCCACAAGAGGGAGACACAGGCCGGGGAGTGCAGAGCCTAAACAGGAGTTGCCTTCCTAGCCTGCTGCACCCTCTCACAGCCAGGCTGGCACTGAAGCAGGCACCTGAGCAGGTGCTGAGTCATGCAGGAAGCCAGCCGATGATGTCACAATGCCCTGGTCCCAGGCAGCTGCTTAGTAAAGGGGCTGCAGCCAGGGCTCTGCCTGCCAGTCCGCTGGAGGCTCTCTGGGGGAAGGATGCAGCTGCTTTTCTTGCAGAGGACAACTTGCAAACGTGAAGGAAAGTGATCCGTTCATGATTTTTTGGACCTGCAGCAACTGCGCCACGCAAGTACAATACAGACTAATCAAAATAAATTAAAAAAAATTTTCTTAGGTTGTGGTTTTATTTATTTTTGGGTGTGTTTTTCTTTCTGACTTCTTTTCTTGTCAGTTCTCAGGTTCTGATAACCAATGCGAAATACAGAGTCCATGAATAAATGACACAGATGCACAAAAATAGGCAAACACACTGATTTGAAACAATGTTTTTATTGTGGATTTCACAATGTATCCTGCACCCAGCAGGAGCAGCACAGACAGAGAACGCACAGCAGGGGTGGGTGGACAGACAACACAACACAACACAACACTTGCTTTCTGGTAAAATTCACTTTGCAGAGGGACACTTCATTTCTCCACTACACTTCCCTACACTAACTTAGTTAGTCAGCCGGGTATTTGAGTAGTTTCGCTCTGTTTTTTGACACTAGTTAGAGAGAGTAGTGCACCGGTCCTGGAGGTACTGCAATACCAGGTCGATGCGCGGAGTGGACAGAGCAAGCTCTTCTTCCATCTCCCTGTTCCAAAAATCCATTTAATATATGGTCCCCAGATAGGGGACGTATCAGATATTAAACTGATAAGAACAGATACTACACTTGATCTTAGCCAAAAGGCCGAGAAGCGATAACCCGATTACTCTCCGCAGCCGCGCCCGCCGACACACCACACTCCATGCGAATTACAGCTAAACTACCTTTTAAATGCAGCAGCGGCGACGAGGTAACAACCCAGCACTGCCCCGCACAGCCGGCTAACCCCGGCCAGCTACCAGCTGCCAGGGGGGGGGCCCCTTCCCACTGCCTGTGCAGGCCTGCCGGGCCCCCGGGATGGGCGCACCTGTGCTAAACGCAGACGCACGGGCCAGGCTCAGCTGCCGCCTGATTACATTAGCATGGCCCCGCCCAGCGCCGGAACAGCCATCACCCCTCCGCTGCCGGGCCTCCACGCCGAAGAGAAAAGTAAAGTAGGCTTCCGGCTCCCGGCATTCTGGCAACACGCTAGGAGAGAGTGTGGAGGGCAGAGGAAGAAGTCAAGTCTCTAGCCTGGCTGACTGGCTGCTTGAGAACACCGTGCGTCTTTCTTCGTTCGTTCATCCTCCTTCCTTCCTCTTCATATCTCTCCGTCTGTGTGGATGTGTGCGGTATGCCACAAGAGGGAGACACAGGCCGGGGAGTGCAGAGCCTAAACAGGAGTTGCCTTCCTAGCCTGCTGCACCCTCTCACAGCCAGGCTGGCACTGAAGCAGGCACCTGAGCAGGTGCTGAGTCATGCAGGAAGCCAGCCGATGATGTCACAATGCCCTGGTCCCAGGCAGCTGCTTAGTAAAGGGGCTGCAGCCAGGGCTCTGCCTGCCAGTCCGCTGGAGGCTCTCTGGGGGAAGGATGCAGCTGCTTTTCTTGCAGAGGACAACTTGCAAACGTGAAGGAAAGTGATCCGTTCATGATTTTTTGGACCTGCAGCAACTGCGCCACGCAAGTACAATACAGACTAATCAAAATAAATTAAAAAAAATTTTCTTAGGTTGTGGTTTTATTTATTTTTGGGTGTGTTTTTCTTTCTGACTTCTTTTCTTGTCAGTTCTCAGGTTCTGATAACCAATGCGAAATACAGAGTCCATGAATAAATGACACAGATGCACAAAAATAGGCAAACACACTGATTTGAAACAATGTTTTTATTGTGGATTTCACAATGTATCCTGCACCCAGCAGGAGCAGCACAGACAGAGAACGCACAGCAGGGGTGGGTGGACAGACAACACAACACAACACAACACTTGCTTTCTGGTAAAATTCACTTTGCAGAGGGACACTTCATTTCTCCACTACACTTCCCTACACTAACTTAGTTAGTCAGCCGGGTATTTGAGTAGTTTCGCTCTGTTTTTTGACACTAGTTAGAGAGAGTAGTGCACCGGTCCTGGAGGTACTGCAATACCAGGTCGATGCGCGGAGTGGACAGAGCAAGCTCTTCTTCCATCTCCCTGTTCCAAAAATCCATTTAATATATGGTCCCCAGATAGGGGACGTATCAGATATTAAACTGATAAGAACAGATACTACACTTGATCTTAGCCAAAAGGCCGAGAAGCGATAACCCGATTACTCTCCGCAGCCGCGCCCGCCGACACACCACACTCCATGCGAATTACAGCTAAACTACCTTTTAAATGCAGCAGCGGCGACGAGGTAACAACCCAGCACTGCCCCGCACAGCCGGCTAACCCCGGCCAGCTACCAGCTGCCAGGGGGGGGGCCCCTTCCCACTGCCTGTGCAGGCCTGCCGGGCCCCCGGGATGGGCGCACCTGTGCTAAACGCAGACGCACGGGCCAGGCTCAGCTGCCGCCTGATTACATTAGCATGGCCCCGCCCAGCGCCGGAACAGCCATCACCCCTCCGCTGCCGGGCCTCCACGCCGAAGAGAAAAGTAAAGTAGGCTTCCGGCTCCCGGCATTCTGGCAACACGCTAGGAGAGAGTGTGGAGGGCAGAGGAAGAAGTCAAGTCTCTAGCCTGGCTGACTGGCTGCTTGAGAACACCGTGCGTCTTTCTTCGTTCGTTCATCCTCCTTCCTTCCTCTTCATATCTCTCCGTCTGTGTGGATGTGTGCGGTATGCCACAAGAGGGAGACACAGGCCGGGGAGTGCAGAGCCTAAACAGGAGTTGCCTTCCTAGCCTGCTGCACCCTCTCACAGCCAGGCTGGCACTGAAGCAGGCACCTGAGCAGGTGCTGAGTCATGCAGGAAGCCAGCCGATGATGTCACAATGCCCTGGTCCCAGGCAGCTGCTTAGTAAAGGGGCTGCAGCCAGGGCTCTGCCTGCCAGTCCGCTGGAGGCTCTCTGGGGGAAGGATGCAGCTGCTTTTCTTGCAGAGGACAACTTGCAAACGTGAAGGAAAGTGATCCGTTCATGATTTTTTGGACCTGCAGCAACTGCGCCACGCAAGTACAATACAGACTAATCAAAATAAATTAAAAAAAATTTTCTTAGGTTGTGGTTTTATTTATTTTTGGGTGTGTTTTTCTTTCTGACTTCTTTTCTTGTCAGTTCTCAGGTTCTGATAACCAATGCGAAATACAGAGTCCATGAATAAATGACACAGATGCACAAAAATAGGCAAACACACTGATTTGAAACAATGTTTTTATTGTGGATTTCACAATGTATCCTGCACCCAGCAGGAGCAGCACAGACAGAGAACGCACAGCAGGGGTGGGTGGACAGACAACACAACACAACACAACACTTGCTTTCTGGTAAAATTCACTTTGCAGAGGGACACTTCATTTCTCCACTACACTTCCCTACACTAACTTAGTTAGTCAGCCGGGTATTTGAGTAGTTTCGCTCTGTTTTTTGACACTAGTTAGAGAGAGTAGTGCACCGGTCCTGGAGGTACTGCAATACCAGGTCGATGCGCGGAGTGGACAGAGCAAGCTCTTCTTCCATCTCCCTGTTCCAAAAATCCATTTAATATATGGTCCCCAGATAGGGGACGTATCAGATATTAAACTGATAAGAACAGATACTACACTTGATCTTAGCCAAAAGGCCGAGAAGCGATAACCCGATTACTCTCCGCAGCCGCGCCCGCCGACACACCACACTCCATGCGAATTACAGCTAAACTACCTTTTAAATGCAGCAGCGGCGACGAGGTAACAACCCAGCACTGCCCCGCACAGCCGGCTAACCCCGGCCAGCTACCAGCTGCCAGGGGGGGGGCCCCTTCCCACTGCCTGTGCAGGCCTGCCGGGCCCCCGGGATGGGCGCACCTGTGCTAAACGCAGACGCACGGGCCAGGCTCAGCTGCCGCCTGATTACATTAGCATGGCCCCGCCCAGCGCCGGAACAGCCATCACCCCTCCGCTGCCGGGCCTCCACGCCGAAGAGAAAAGTAAAGTAGGCTTCCGGCTCCCGGCATTCTGGCAACACGCTAGGAGAGAGTGTGGAGGGCAGAGGAAGAAGTCAAGTCTCTAGCCTGGCTGACTGGCTGCTTGAGAACACCGTGCGTCTTTCTTCGTTCGTTCATCCTCCTTCCTTCCTCTTCATATCTCTCCGTCTGTGTGGATGTGTGCGGTATGCCACAAGAGGGAGACACAGGCCGGGGAGTGCAGAGCCTAAACAGGAGTTGCCTTCCTAGCCTGCTGCACCCTCTCACAGCCAGGCTGGCACTGAAGCAGGCACCTGAGCAGGTGCTGAGTCATGCAGGAAGCCAGCCGATGATGTCACAATGCCCTGGTCCCAGGCAGCTGCTTAGTAAAGGGGCTGCAGCCAGGGCTCTGCCTGCCAGTCCGCTGGAGGCTCTCTGGGGGAAGGATGCAGCTGCTTTTCTTGCAGAGGACAACTTGCAAACGTGAAGGAAAGTGATCCGTTCATGATTTTTTGGACCTGCAGCAACTGCGCCACGCAAGTACAATACAGACTAATCAAAATAAATTAAAAAAAATTTTCTTAGGTTGTGGTTTTATTTATTTTTGGGTGTGTTTTTCTTTCTGACTTCTTTTCTTGTCAGTTCTCAGGTTCTGATAACCAATGCGAAATACAGAGTCCATGAATAAATGACACAGATGCACAAAAATAGGCAAACACACTGATTTGAAACAATGTTTTTATTGTGGATTTCACAATGTATCCTGCACCCAGCAGGAGCAGCACAGACAGAGAACGCACAGCAGGGGTGGGTGGACAGACAACACAACACAACACAACACTTGCTTTCTGGTAAAATTCACTTTGCAGAGGGACACTTCATTTCTCCACTACACTTCCCTACACTAACTTAGTTAGTCAGCCGGGTATTTGAGTAGTTTCGCTCTGTTTTTTGACACTAGTTAGAGAGAGTAGTGCACCGGTCCTGGAGGTACTGCAATACCAGGTCGATGCGCGGAGTGGACAGAGCAAGCTCTTCTTCCATCTCCCTGTTCCAAAAATCCATTTAATATATGGTCCCCAGATAGGGGACGTATCAGATATTAAACTGATAAGAACAGATACTACACTTGATCTTAGCCAAAAGGCCGAGAAGCGATAACCCGATTACTCTCCGCAGCCGCGCCCGCCGACACACCACACTCCATGCGAATTACAGCTAAACTACCTTTTAAATGCAGCAGCGGCGACGAGGTAACAACCCAGCACTGCCCCGCACAGCCGGCTAACCCCGGCCAGCTACCAGCTGCCAGGGGGGGGGCCCCTTCCCACTGCCTGTGCAGGCCTGCCGGGCCCCCGGGATGGGCGCACCTGTGCTAAACGCAGACGCACGGGCCAGGCTCAGCTGCCGCCTGATTACATTAGCATGGCCCCGCCCAGCGCCGGAACAGCCATCACCCCTCCGCTGCCGGGCCTCCACGCCGAAGAGAAAAGTAAAGTAGGCTTCCGGCTCCCGGCATTCTGGCAACACGCTAGGAGAGAGTGTGGAGGGCAGAGGAAGAAGTCAAGTCTCTAGCCTGGCTGACTGGCTGCTTGAGAACACCGTGCGTCTTTCTTCGTTCGTTCATCCTCCTTCCTTCCTCTTCATATCTCTCCGTCTGTGTGGATGTGTGCGGTATGCCACAAGAGGGAGACACAGGCCGGGGAGTGCAGAGCCTAAACAGGAGTTGCCTTCCTAGCCTGCTGCACCCTCTCACAGCCAGGCTGGCACTGAAGCAGGCACCTGAGCAGGTGCTGAGTCATGCAGGAAGCCAGCCGATGATGTCACAATGC
Source organism: Hyperolius riggenbachi (assembly GCF_040937935.1). Classification (NCBI taxonomy): domain Eukaryota; kingdom Metazoa; phylum Chordata; class Amphibia; order Anura; family Hyperoliidae; genus Hyperolius; species Hyperolius riggenbachi. The sequence continues at coordinate 16,513,310 of NC_090649.1, read as the reverse complement.
CCTGGTCCCAGGCAGCTGCTTAGTAAAGGGGCTGCAGCCAGGGCTCTGCCTGCCAGTCCGCTGGAGGCTCTCTGGGGGAAGGATGCAGCTGCTTTTCTTGCAGAGGACAACTTGCAAACGTGAAGGAAAGTGATCCGTTCATGATTTTTTGGACCTGCAGCAACTGCGCCACGCAAGTACAATACAGACTAATCAAAATAAATTAAAAAAAATTTTCTTAGGTTGTGGTTTTATTTATTTTTGGGTGTGTTTTTCTTTCTGACTTCTTTTCTTGTCAGTTCTCAGGTTCTGATAACCAATGCGAAATACAGAGTCCATGAATAAATGACACAGATGCACAAAAATAGGCAAACACACTGATTTGAAACAATGTTTTTATTGTGGATTTCACAATGTATCCTGCACCCAGCAGGAGCAGCACAGACAGAGAACGCACAGCAGGGGTGGGTGGACAGACAACACAACACAACACAACACTTGCTTTCTGGTAAAATTCACTTTGCAGAGGGACACTTCATTTCTCCACTACACTTCCCTACACTAACTTAGTTAGTCAGCCGGGTATTTGAGTAGTTTCGCTCTGTTTTTTGACACTAGTTAGAGAGAGTAGTGCACCGGTCCTGGAGGTACTGCAATACCAGGTCGATGCGCGGAGTGGACAGAGCAAGCTCTTCTTCCATCTCCCTGTTCCAAAAATCCATTTAATATATGGTCCCCAGATAGGGGACGTATCAGATATTAAACTGATAAGAACAGATACTACACTTGATCTTAGCCAAAAGGCCGAGAAGCGATAACCCGATTACTCTCCGCAGCCGCGCCCGCCGACACACCACACTCCATGCGAATTACAGCTAAACTACCTTTTAAATGCAGCAGCGGCGACGAGGTAACAACCCAGCACTGCCCCGCACAGCCGGCTAACCCCGGCCAGCTACCAGCTGCCAGGGGGGGGGCCCCTTCCCACTGCCTGTGCAGGCCTGCCGGGCCCCCGGGATGGGCGCACCTGTGCTAAACGCAGACGCACGGGCCAGGCTCAGCTGCCGCCTGATTACATTAGCATGGCCCCGCCCAGCGCCGGAACAGCCATCACCCCTCCGCTGCCGGGCCTCCACGCCGAAGAGAAAAGTAAAGTAGGCTTCCGGCTCCCGGCATTCTGGCAACACGCTAGGAGAGAGTGTGGAGGGCAGAGGAAGAAGTCAAGTCTCTAGCCTGGCTGACTGGCTGCTTGAGAACACCGTGCGTCTTTCTTCGTTCGTTCATCCTCCTTCCTTCCTCTTCATATCTCTCCGTCTGTGTGGATGTGTGCGGTATGCCACAAGAGGGAGACACAGGCCGGGGAGTGCAGAGCCTAAACAGGAGTTGCCTTCCTAGCCTGCTGCACCCTCTCACAGCCAGGCTGGCACTGAAGCAGGCACCTGAGCAGGTGCTGAGTCATGCAGGAAGCCAGCCGATGATGTCACAATGCCCTGGTCCCAGGCAGCTGCTTAGTAAAGGGGCTGCAGCCAGGGCTCTGCCTGCCAGTCCGCTGGAGGCTCTCTGGGGGAAGGATGCAGCTGCTTTTCTTGCAGAGGACAACTTGCAAACGTGAAGGAAAGTGATCCGTTCATGATTTTTTGGACCTGCAGCAACTGCGCCACGCAAGTACAATACAGACTAATCAAAATAAATTAAAAAAAATTTTCTTAGGTTGTGGTTTTATTTATTTTTGGGTGTGTTTTTCTTTCTGACTTCTTTTCTTGTCAGTTCTCAGGTTCTGATAACCAATGCGAAATACAGAGTCCATGAATAAATGACACAGATGCACAAAAATAGGCAAACACACTGATTTGAAACAATGTTTTTATTGTGGATTTCACAATGTATCCTGCACCCAGCAGGAGCAGCACAGACAGAGAACGCACAGCAGGGGTGGGTGGACAGACAACACAACACAACACAACACTTGCTTTCTGGTAAAATTCACTTTGCAGAGGGACACTTCATTTCTCCACTACACTTCCCTACACTAACTTAGTTAGTCAGCCGGGTATTTGAGTAGTTTCGCTCTGTTTTTTGACACTAGTTAGAGAGAGTAGTGCACCGGTCCTGGAGGTACTGCAATACCAGGTCGATGCGCGGAGTGGACAGAGCAAGCTCTTCTTCCATCTCCCTGTTCCAAAAATCCATTTAATATATGGTCCCCAGATAGGGGACGTATCAGATATTAAACTGATAAGAACAGATACTACACTTGATCTTAGCCAAAAGGCCGAGAAGCGATAACCCGATTACTCTCCGCAGCCGCGCCCGCCGACACACCACACTCCATGCGAATTACAGCTAAACTACCTTTTAAATGCAGCAGCGGCGACGAGGTAACAACCCAGCACTGCCCCGCACAGCCGGCTAACCCCGGCCAGCTACCAGCTGCCAGGGGGGGGGCCCCTTCCCACTGCCTGTGCAGGCCTGCCGGGCCCCCGGGATGGGCGCACCTGTGCTAAACGCAGACGCACGGGCCAGGCTCAGCTGCCGCCTGATTACATTAGCATGGCCCCGCCCAGCGCCGGAACAGCCATCACCCCTCCGCTGCCGGGCCTCCACGCCGAAGAGAAAAGTAAAGTAGGCTTCCGGCTCCCGGCATTCTGGCAACACGCTAGGAGAGAGTGTGGAGGGCAGAGGAAGAAGTCAAGTCTCTAGCCTGGCTGACTGGCTGCTTGAGAACACCGTGCGTCTTTCTTCGTTCGTTCATCCTCCTTCCTTCCTCTTCATATCTCTCCGTCTGTGTGGATGTGTGCGGTATGCCACAAGAGGGAGACACAGGCCGGGGAGTGCAGAGCCTAAACAGGAGTTGCCTTCCTAGCCTGCTGCACCCTCTCACAGCCAGGCTGGCACTGAAGCAGGCACCTGAGCAGGTGCTGAGTCATGCAGGAAGCCAGCCGATGATGTCACAATGCCCTGGTCCCAGGCAGCTGCTTAGTAAAGGGGCTGCAGCCAGGGCTCTGCCTGCCAGTCCGCTGGAGGCTCTCTGGGGGAAGGATGCAGCTGCTTTTCTTGCAGAGGACAACTTGCAAACGTGAAGGAAAGTGATCCGTTCATGATTTTTTGGACCTGCAGCAACTGCGCCACGCAAGTACAATACAGACTAATCAAAATAAATTAAAAAAAATTTTCTTAGGTTGTGGTTTTATTTATTTTTGGGTGTGTTTTTCTTTCTGACTTCTTTTCTTGTCAGTTCTCAGGTTCTGATAACCAATGCGAAATACAGAGTCCATGAATAAATGACACAGATGCACAAAAATAGGCAAACACACTGATTTGAAACAATGTTTTTATTGTGGATTTCACAATGTATCCTGCACCCAGCAGGAGCAGCACAGACAGAGAACGCACAGCAGGGGTGGGTGGACAGACAACACAACACAACACAACACTTGCTTTCTGGTAAAATTCACTTTGCAGAGGGACACTTCATTTCTCCACTACACTTCCCTACACTAACTTAGTTAGTCAGCCGGGTATTTGAGTAGTTTCGCTCTGTTTTTTGACACTAGTTAGAGAGAGTAGTGCACCGGTCCTGGAGGTACTGCAATACCAGGTCGATGCGCGGAGTGGACAGAGCAAGCTCTTCTTCCATCTCCCTGTTCCAAAAATCCATTTAATATATGGTCCCCAGATAGGGGACGTATCAGATATTAAACTGATAAGAACAGATACTACACTTGATCTTAGCCAAAAGGCCGAGAAGCGATAACCCGATTACTCTCCGCAGCCGCGCCCGCCGACACACCACACTCCATGCGAATTACAGCTAAACTACCTTTTAAATGCAGCAGCGGCGACGAGGTAACAACCCAGCACTGCCCCGCACAGCCGGCTAACCCCGGCCAGCTACCAGCTGCCAGGGGGGGGGCCCCTTCCCACTGCCTGTGCAGGCCTGCCGGGCCCCCGGGATGGGCGCACCTGTGCTAAACGCAGACGCACGGGCCAGGCTCAGCTGCCGCCTGATTACATTAGCATGGCCCCGCCCAGCGCCGGAACAGCCATCACCCCTCCGCTGCCGGGCCTCCACGCCGAAGAGAAAAGTAAAGTAGGCTTCCGGCTCCCGGCATTCTGGCAACACGCTAGGAGAGAGTGTGGAGGGCAGAGGAAGAAGTCAAGTCTCTAGCCTGGCTGACTGGCTGCTTGAGAACACCGTGCGTCTTTCTTCGTTCGTTCATCCTCCTTCCTTCCTCTTCATATCTCTCCGTCTGTGTGGATGTGTGCGGTATGCCACAAGAGGGAGACACAGGCCGGGGAGTGCAGAGCCTAAACAGGAGTTGCCTTCCTAGCCTGCTGCACCCTCTCACAGCCAGGCTGGCACTGAAGCAGGCACCTGAGCAGGTGCTGAGTCATGCAGGAAGCCAGCCGATGATGTCACAATGCCCTGGTCCCAGGCAGCTGCTTAGTAAAGGGGCTGCAGCCAGGGCTCTGCCTGCCAGTCCGCTGGAGGCTCTCTGGGGGAAGGATGCAGCTGCTTTTCTTGCAGAGGACAACTTGCAAACGTGAAGGAAAGTGATCCGTTCATGATTTTTTGGACCTGCAGCAACTGCGCCACGCAAGTACAATACAGACTAATCAAAATAAATTAAAAAAAATTTTCTTAGGTTGTGGTTTTATTTATTTTTGGGTGTGTTTTTCTTTCTGACTTCTTTTCTTGTCAGTTCTCAGGTTCTGATAACCAATGCGAAATACAGAGTCCATGAATAAATGACACAGATGCACAAAAATAGGCAAACACACTGATTTGAAACAATGTTTTTATTGTGGATTTCACAATGTATCCTGCACCCAGCAGGAGCAGCACAGACAGAGAACGCACAGCAGGGGTGGGTGGACAGACAACACAACACAACACAACACTTGCTTTCTGGTAAAATTCACTTTGCAGAGGGACACTTCATTTCTCCACTACACTTCCCTACACTAACTTAGTTAGTCAGCCGGGTATTTGAGTAGTTTCGCTCTGTTTTTTGACACTAGTTAGAGAGAGTAGTGCACCGGTCCTGGAGGTACTGCAATACCAGGTCGATGCGCGGAGTGGACAGAGCAAGCTCTTCTTCCATCTCCCTGTTCCAAAAATCCATTTAATATATGGTCCCCAGATAGGGGACGTATCAGATATTAAACTGATAAGAACAGATACTACACTTGATCTTAGCCAAAAGGCCGAGAAGCGATAACCCGATTACTCTCCGCAGCCGCGCCCGCCGACACACCACACTCCATGCGAATTACAGCTAAACTACCTTTTAAATGCAGCAGCGGCGACGACGACGAGATCAAATGAAAAAGAGAAGGTATATGTAATAACTATTTTTATTAACAAATTGAACAGAGTGTAACTCTGATCTTAGTTGATTATGCTAACCTTCACAAAATTTGCCCTTTCATGCAATCAGTTTACAACTTTTAGCGATGACTTCATTAAATTAATTTAACAAAAAATAATTGAATAATTTAGAGAACAAAGATTATTAATAGATACTTGATATCTATGTAACTTTACCAATATCGAAACAAATACATTTTTAGTTCTATTTATTATGTTTTTTTATGCTCTTTTGCATATTTGCATGACTGCATAACACACCTTTTTATTATTCAGATTTTTGGAATTATGGGGTTAAAGAATTTTTAACATTTTTCTATTACTAGAACCAATTATTTAATATATTTTGGACATTCCTTTTGCACCCACAGTTGATGTTATTCGTTTACAAAACTAAAATTACAGTTATCAAAATACATTTTCTAATGTATTTATTTTGAGTGTCTGGTCACTCTAAAGTGGAATATGACTGAGTTTCATACCACCCTATGTAGAGGGGTTAAATCTTACAATGCTAATAAGTCCATAGCACTGTTTTCAAATTGATTCTATTCACTGGGAAGGGAAGAACTAATAGCAATGGAAAGTAGAGATGGGAAGTTCGGATCTTTTCAATGATACGGATGATTTGAATCGGATCATTGAAAAGATCCAGATATTTGATCGGAATCTCGGAGCAATTTTAAAGGAAAGCATTCGGGGGTGAAATGAACAGCAGGACAGGTCTGTGGACAGGAGAAGGGGAGGGGGTTGGACACGGAAACAGTAAATTCGGGCGCCTGAGGCTAGTGGACAAATCGGGCGCCGCCATTCACTTCTATAATAAATATCGTTTAATGGGCGCCCGGTAGGAAAAAAGGGCGCCGGAGAAAACTAACGTTTTAAAAGCGGCGCCCGGAGACTTAATGTTTTATTACTGTTTCTCATGATTACACATTATTTAATGATTTATACATGTTTAAATATTATTTTTAAACGAACACCAGTACAATATTTTTCCCAAACATTATTTTTAAACGAAAAACATTACTTTTTTTTTTTTTTATACATTATTTTTAAACGAAAACAATTACAGGGGGGTCTTAGGTTTAGGCACCAACAGGGGGGTCTTAGGTTTAGGCACCAACAGGGGGTCTTAGGTTTAGGCACCAACAGGGGGGTCTTAGGTTTAGGCACTAACAGGGGGGTCTTAGGTTTAGGCACTAACAGGGGGGTCTTAGGTTTAGGCACCAACAGGGGGGTCTTAGGTTTAGGCACCAACAGGGGGTCTTAGGTTTAGGCACCAACAGGGGGGTCTTAGGTTTAGGCACCAACAGGGGGGTCTTAGGTTTAGGCACTAACAGGGGGGTCTAGGGGTTAGGGGTAGGTACAGGGAGGGTTACTTAGGCACCAACAGGGGGGGTCTTAGGTTTAGGCATCAACAGGGGGGTCTAGGGGTTAGGGGTAGGTACAGGGAGGGTTACTTAGTAATTTTTTTTTTAAACGATATTATGCGTTTCATTATTTAAACGAAAGATTAACGTTTTTACAATTGCCGATTTAATACACATTATTTAATGATTTATAACGTTTAAAACCATTACTTTTAAACGAAATACATTTTTAAACGTAATCCATGTTTATCGTTAAAAACCCGGCGCCCTTTTTTCCCATCGCCCCTTTTTAACGTACGCGTTGGACACACAGAGAAGGGGAGAAGATGGACAGAGGGCAGGGAGTGGACAGAGAAGGGAGGAGGGAAGAGCAGAGAGCAGAAATGTTTGCTTGCACACAATACCCACATGCTGCAATCATATGCTTTACATATATTGCACCTACTGATTCATCTGTATACTTTGAATGCAAACGTCGCCCAGTGAAAGAAAGCATTCCCAGAAGTACAGTGCAGCTGTTTAGAGCAGTGCAGGAGGATCATATTGCACAGTAATCACAGTGCATGCCCTGTCCTAGCCAAGCACGCTGTCTACAAAGCTACTGAGCTGTGGCAAAAGCTTCCAATGTGATCACTGTGCAGCACTACGGAACAGCCAGCCTATAATGAGCAGCACATTGCAGCCAGTATGTGTGCTCTACATATATCTGGCAGTGGCACCCATGTCCCCTCTCTTCTCTACTAACTGCTGTCTCTGCAAGGCTGCCTCCCCTTGCGATCCATCTCTGCTCGGCTTCCAGGACCCACCTGCCCACTGAGGGGGCACATGCCGAGCGACCCTGGGCCTAATCACTCATTTTGATGATTCAACTAACAAAATCGTTCATGATCCGGACAACACTAATGGTAAGTCTGGCTGTTTTCAGTGTATTTTTTCCATCATCAACCAACTAATTTGATTCACTACACTGTAAAGGGTTGTGTCAGGGAAGCAGTAATTTCTTGAGAGTCACTCCTCCCCTCCCCTCCCCTCCCCTCTCCTCCCCTCCCCTCCCCTCCCCTCCCCTCCCCTCCCCTGCTAATTAGCTTACAAATCTATTATTCATTCTCCAAAAAATCTATTATTCATTCTGCTCCTGACTCCTTGCCATAAACATGCACAATGCATGCATGTGAAGATTGCTGAGAAAGTACACATCTACCTACTCAGCGGCTGGTGTGAAAGGAAAAATAATCCAAGTCTATGGACTTTTATTTTACTTATATTTTACCGTGGTTCACACAAAGAGGTAACCTTGCTTTCTAACTGTAATAAGGGTATCGTATCAGTGTGAAAAAAATGCTTAAGTGCAGCCTGTTTAAGTATAGGTGGACTTTTACTGCGATAATTTTTGTTTTATTTTATTTTTTAAACAAGCATCTGTACGATTTTAGGATGCATTTAGCGGTTCACCGTGCAGTATAGGAAGACATAAAAATGTTGTTAATGATTGAAACACTACTAAACATTCTCTTTTTATCAATTCTTTCAAATTTAAATTTTTACGATTCTTTCAAATTTTTTCAATTATTTCTATTTTTTCGGATCTTTACGTTCAATTTCAATTTTTAACATTATTTCAATTCTCGATTTTACTTGGTTACCCGCACCCAGGCTATGCATATGCATGCATATGCATATGCATAGGTTAGGATTTAGTGTTAGGCCCATCCCATGGACGATTGACTTCTTCGCAGTGGGCGGGACGAGTACTTAATAGGTTGCATGCAAGCTGTTACAGGAAACTAACATCCTCCTCCAGTTTATGCTCGGGGTGTGTATATTCTTGCACTCTTTTGCAGGTAGGCACTAAGTAGCGCTGCTCATTTCCTTGCTATGTACTAATGTAATTCGTTTTTGGTCAGCTGCTCCCACTTAACAGCCATGCTTTTGGTGTATATGCGGAGCCTCTGTTTGGGTTCAAGGTGCGTTTGTAGTTCCTGGGGGGGGGGGGGGGGGTCACCGCATCTATGATTGGAGGCCATTCGGAATTCGGAGGCGGCCTGGTGTTGCGCTGATCCTCCTTTTGCGCAACTTGGTGACTAATGGGGAAGAAGCGTGTACTGCACACAAAGTGGTGTAAACTTAGTATTGACGTATTACACTACAGAGTTTCCTTTCCTTTTGCATAGATGGTTGGAATGACACTGAAGAGATAAAAGATCATTGTGAACCTGAGAGATCTAAGGACTGCAGCGGGCCGGGCCACATGCAACTTTTGCCAACTGTTAGAATTGGCACTACAATCTGGTGAGCGTAATTGTTTTTCTAATAGTGGATTGCAAGGGTCATTGGGTTAAGAATTCTATAAGAAGCGTGGCACTTTTGTTGCATTGGGACTTATAAACTAGGACTTTTTTTTAGCAAATGTATGCATAGGAATCCTTGTTACCTGGCAGAATCCTTGTTACCTGGCAGGGCCATTATTCTGGAATAGGAAATAGGAGAATTTAGGATTTTTTTTTTTTGTTTTTTTTTTTCTTCCTGAAGTACAATATATGTAAACAGCTGTGTGACAAAAGTTATGTGTATTGGAACTTGTGTATATTTTGTGTTTAGGATTAGAGAATAGTAAAGGGTGGAGTTATTTATCATCATTTAAGTTCTGTGAGAAAAAAGAACTTCAGATCAGGCTTGCATTTGGAAGTCAACGGTATACAGATAGGACCGGCTGAGCGCTGACATCATTTGATTGTGAGGTAATAAATACATACATTTATACATTGCGGTGGCGTGGGCAGGGCGGACGCGGTGGCTCAGCCGATTCCATGATGCATTCGTGCTGAAATAGGACAGATCGGCCTGTAGTGTATAGGCAGATTCCATTAAGGGGCCCATACACCTAACTATTTTCCAGCCGATATACGGCCGATTCGATCACATTGATCGAATCGGCTGTAAAATCGCCACGCGCAACGCTGACAAAACGATCAATTTCAAGCCAAAAATCAATCATTCACGTTGATTCCCGTCGATCAGGCCATGCGGAACATTTCTCTCTCGGGTCGCCGGCGGGTCGGGAGTGCATCAATAGCGGCGGTCGAATGCCAGACAACAGACGCTATACAGCGGGTATACATTACCTGTTCCGGGCGGTCTTCTTTCCGCGCTGGGTTTCGGGCCGGCTGCTGCTACACAGAACTTCCTGTCCCGGCAGGAAGTTTAAATCCCGGCAGGAAGTTTAAACTAACAGTACAGCGCCCTCTACTGTTTACACTTCCCCTGGATAGGAAGTTCAGTAGCTGCAGGAACGGTCTGGAGCGGAGAAGACGGCAGCGGTGACGCTCGCGCCGGCCGGATCAGGTAATGAATCCGGGGGGGTGGAGAGAGGGGGGGGGGGAGGGGGGGGGGAGAGGGGGGGGGGGGAGAGGGGGGGGGGGGAGAGGGGGGGGGCAGCTCCACAGATTGTGATCGATTGGTTTCCGGCTGAAATCGATTAATAATCTGTTTGCAGTAAAGGGGGCCATACGATCCCTCTCTGATCAGATTCGATCAAAGAGGGTGTATCTGTTGGTCGAATCGGATTGCAAATCGACCAGTATATGGTCGACTTTAGAGATTAATGTGTCTCTTGGTGGAATCTGCCCTTAAATCTTCTAATCACCTTTTAGCCCCGTCTACATGGGGGGGGGATGCGGCTCGATTGATAAGATCCTACAGGTCGGATCTTAATGCCGCCGATTCCCTGTTCATTCACCACGAGGGGACAATGGCAGGGAATAAAGGAGAAGATAAGCGGCGCCGGCGGGGACGAGCGGTTATCTAATGCGGCGCGAGCGGGGATGTGGCAGGGATGCGGAAGAGGCGACCCGGCAGCTAATCGAGACGCCTCATCTGCGCGTGTAGATGAGGCTTTACATTATTTTATGTAAAGTACTGGTAGAGACTGGTCATTGTCTCTGGTGCATTGTCTTCTGGTTATCTCCTGCTGGGTAGAACCAATCCTAATTGCTAGTCAAATAGATGGTTAGATAATTTCCAACATGTTGGAAGTTATCTATCTGGCAGGTAACTCTTAAGCTGGCCATACACTGGCCCGATTTACAGCCGTTTCGACAGCAGATTCGATCACTGGGATCGATTCTGCTGCCAATCGTTCGCGCTACACGCCTAATTTCGATCCATTTCGTCCGATCCCGTCGATCGCGCCGTGTGGAAAATAACCGGTCGCCCGCGGGTAAAGAGCGCAACGCTAGCCCGCAATGCTCCGCCGGCGCGACTGCGTCTACGCTCTTCTCCGCTCTGGTCTCCGGCATGCCTTCACTTATTCATGCCCGGCAGGAAGTTTGAACAGTAGAGGGCTCTTACTGTTTAAACTTCCTGCCGGGCAGGAAGAAGTGAAGCATGCTGGACCCGGAAACCAGAGCGGAGACGGAGAAGAAAAGCGGAGAGAGACCCGGGAGTCGTGCCGGCGGAGTAGGTAATGTATGCGGGGGGGGGGGGAGGGGAGGGAAGGGCGCCGCCGGCGGCGGCAGCAGCAGCAGCAGCAGCAGCAGCAGCACCACCACCACCACCACCACCACCACCACCACCGATTGTGAACGGTTTCAGGCGGAAATCGGTTCACAATCTGTTTGCAGTAAAGGTAGCCATACAATCCCTCTCTGATCAGATTCGATCAGATAGGGATCTGTCTGTTGGTCGAATCTGATGGCAAATCGACCAGTGTATGGCCACCTTTATGCTGGGGATACATGGTACGTTTCTGTACCGTGTATCGACCAGCTGATCCAGCAAGCTGATATATTCAGCTGGCCCGAACATGCCGCTCAACTCGCGCACGCACGATTCCCGCCTGCGGACAATGGCAGGGAATCAAGCGGTGATAAGGAAGCACCGGCGGGGACGAGCGGCAATCTATCCGTGCGGACGAGCGGGGATGCGCCGGCATCAAGACGCTGGCTCGATCCGGCGCATACAATGAGCCATCTATGCCCACCATTATAGAAATTATAACAGAAAATTGTATGGTGTGTACCTAGAGACAAGCTGAACACAAGCTGAACTATCTAAATACATACAGAGAGCATTTCCTTCTGTCAGAGTTAAAGCCTCTTTCCCACCAAGACGTTGCGGTTTAGCGGACGTTATGGTCGCATAACGTGCCCCTAACGCAACGCATGGTGGTGTTAAAGTTGGACGCCAGATTGCAGCCGCTCCAGGTGTTAGTGATGGGAAGTACAGATCTTTGTAGGCATTCGGATCATTTGAATCAGATCATTGAAAAGATCCGGATCTTTGAACCAAATAATTTGAATCGTTTTACTAGGAAAGCAGACTGGGTGAAATGACTAGCAGGACAGGACTTTCCCTGCACTGTACATTCTGTATGTTCTGGTCTGACAGACATCCACTGTGAACCTAATTTTTCATTGTGATGAACCGAAAGATTCGACTCACAAAAAAGATCCGGATCAAATGAACGATTCGTTCATGATCCGGATAACGAGTCCCAACATGAGTCACCACAGTGCAGTGAATATTAATTAGCCATGTGGCTAGTCACTGAGCATGTGCAAACAATCTAACGCAGCTCTATAGCTCTCTATAGCGGTATAACGTACAGCATGCTGCACTTTCATTTATCGTGCAGCGTTATACCCTAACGCAACGTGGGCACTGTGAACAGCACATGGATTTTACAGTTCTGTGCGTTAGGCTGCAATACTGGCTGCTGTAACGTGGGACTTTAACATCCCACTGTAAAACCAGCCTAAGGCCTCTTGCACACTGCAAGCAATTCAGATTCAGATTCCGCCTTTTAATCAGTTTTTACCTCCGATTCAGATTCAGATTTGCAGTGTGCAAGGAGCAAACTGCAAATCTGAATCTGAATCGGAAGTAAAAACAGATTAAAAAGCGGAATCTGAATCTGAATTGCTTGCAGTGTGCAAGAGGCCTAAAGGTGGCCATACACTTATAGATTTGCAGCAGATTTGACCATCAGATAGATTTCTGGCACATTCCTGTCAAGTAAAATCTGACAGGAATCTATCTGATGTGTGCACCACACACTAGGAAAAGATTTCAAATAGATTTCAGGATATATATATATATATATATATATATATATATATATATATATATATATATATATATATATATATATATATATATATAGAGAGAGAGAGAGAGAGAGAGAGAGAGAGAGAGAGATAGATAGATAGATATATCTATATCTATATCTATATCTATCTATATATATATATCTATATCCATTATTGCACGCAGGGCCGTTTCTAGGGTCCTTGGAGATCGGGGGCACCTGTGGGCACCAGGCGGGGAGGTATATGCGGGGCGCAGAGCGGCAAAAAATGGGCGCGGCCATGCGGTAAGTGGGCGTGCCCATGGGTGGGGCAAATGTACATGAACTTAGCAGCGGTGTAAGCTACAGATAACGGGCCTGCCCATCGAAATATTGGATGGAGCCCCCTGTCCTTTATTTGGATAATTTAAAATCAGTATAGGCATAGATCAAAGATGTATACGCACATACAATTTTGATTGGTCTATCACTGACCCCCAATTTTATCACCCCCGTGCAGTAAATGGGGAAACAGACAATGAATTTTATGAACAGAGCTACAATTGGCTAATCAAAATTGTATGTGTGTACCAGGCTTTACAGCTAATACTGTACATACTGAAAGTAGCAGGGATCAGCATACAATATAGCTGGTTTACAATCAGTAAAGGCACAGAGTAACACCTTACACTGTACACACTGGAGGTAAATCAGCACACAGTGCAGGCACTAGAGAACAGCGTATACTGTACATACTGTAGGCAGCAGAATTCAGCACACTGCAGCTAGTTTCCTATCAGTAAAGGCACAGAGTAACACCTTACACTGTACACACTGGAGGTAAATCAGCACACAGTGCAGGCACTAGAGAACAGCGTATACTGTACATACTGTAGGCAGCAGAATTCACCACACTGCAAATATGAGGATCGCGCTGTGCGGCGTGCTTATCGTGCCGCACCAAACAATGGGTGGGCCATGGACCAGAATATAGGTGTGGTAACGGGTGGAGACAAATTTACATGAACCTAGCAATGGTCGGACATTAGATTATGACAGTGGTGGCGAACCTTTTGGAGGCCGAGTGCCCAAACTGCAACCCAAAAGCCACTTATCTATCGCAAAGTGGCAACAGCAATTTAAACTAAATACTGTACAAACGTTTTAACTCATACATGAACATTATGGAAAATCCAAGTTGAAAATAAACAATTTCATCCATCCTACTCCTGAAAAATGTATTCAATTTTTTAGAACCTCCCAGTTTTATTTTCTGTTTTAAAACGCTAAAAAAGTAGGTTTAATGCTATTGTCTCATATGATAAGGATTCAGCTTTTCCCATAGTCTCGCAGTTAGCAATCATGTGACCCCCAACAAGACATATTCAGCAATCATGAGGCCTCCAACAAATCATGAGGCCCCCAACAACACAAATTCAGCAATCATGAGGACCCCAACAAATCATGAGGCCCCCAACAAGACAAATTCAGCAATCATTAGACCTCCACCAAATCATGAGGCCCCCAACAAGACAAATTCAGCAATCATGAGGCCTCCAACAAATCATAAGGCCCCCAACAAGACAAATTCAGCAATCTTGAGGCCCCCAACAAATCATGAGGCCCCCAACAAGACAAATTCAGCAATCATGAGGCCTCCAACAATTCATGAGGCCCCCAACAACACAAATTCAGCAATCGTGAGGCCCCCAGCAAATCATAAGGCTCCCAACAACACAAATTCAGCAGTCATGAGGCACAAAAATAGACAGCATTTCACATAAATAGGCAGAATGCCCCCTTAATATGGTAGCCACCCAAGTTAGGTAGTGAGTGACAGGGACCCCCAGGTTAGCTAGTGAGTGACAGGTGCCTCCAGTTAGGTAGTGAGTGACAGGGACCCCAATAGTGAGTGACAGGGAGCCCCTTTAGGTAGTGAGTGAGTGCAAGGGAGCCCCTTTAGGCAGTGAGTGAGTGAGTGAGTGAGTGAGGAGCCCCTTCAGGCAGTGAGTGAGTGAGTGAGTGAGTGAGTGAGTGAGTGAGTGCCAGGGAGCCCCTTGAGGCAGTGAGTGAGCGCCAGGGTGCCCCTTCAGGCAGTGAGTGATTGCCAGGGAGCGCCTTCAGGCAGTGAGTGAGTGCCAGGGAGCCCCTTCAGGCAGTGAGTGAGTGAGTGAGTGAGTGAGTGAGTGAGTGAGTGAGTGCCAGGGAGCCCCTTCAGGCAGTGAGTGAGTGAGTGAGTGAGTGCCAGGGAACCCCTTCAGGCAGTGAGTGAGTGCCAGGGAACCCCTTCAGGCAGTGAGTGAGCGCCAGGGTTCAGGCAGTGAGTGAGTGCCAGGGAGCCCCTTCAGGCAGTGAGTGAGTGAGTGAGTGAGTGAGTGAGTGCCAGGGAGCCCCTTCAGGCAGTGAGTGAGTGAGTGAGTGAGTGCCAGGGAACCCCTTCAGGCAGTGAGTGAGTGCCAGGGAACCCCTTCAGGCAGTGAGTGAGTGAGTGAGTGAGTGAGTGAGTGAGTGAGTGCCAGGGAACCCCTTCAGGCAGTGAGTGAGTGCCAGGGAGCCCCTTCAGGCAGTGAGTGAGTGAGTGAGTGAGTGAGTGAGTGCCAGGGAACCCCTTCAGGCAGTGAGTGAGTGAGTGAGTGCCAGGGAGCCCCTTCAGGCAGTGAGTGAGTGAGTGAGTGAGTGAGTGAGTGCCAGGGAACCCCTTCAGGCAGTGAGTGAGTGCCAGGGAACCCCTTCAGGCAGTGAGTGAGCGCCAGGGTTCAGGCAGTGAGTGAGTGCCAGGGAGCCCCTTCAGGCAGTGAGTGAGTGAGTGAGTGAGTGCCAGGGAGCCCCTTCAGGCAGTGAGTGAGTGAGTGAGTGAGTGCGTGCCAGGGAGCCCCTTTAGTGAGTGAGTGCGTGCCAGGGAGCCCCTTTAGGGAGTGAGTGCCAGAGGGAGCCCCTTTAGGGAGTGAGTGCCAGGGAGCCCCTTTAGGGAGTGAGTGCCAGGGAGACCCATTAGGGAGTGAGTGCCAGGGAGCCCCTTAAGGGAGTGAGTGAGTGCCAGGGGGAGCCCCTTTAGTGAGTGAGTGAGTGAGTGAGTGCCAGGGAGCCCCTTTAGGGAGTGAGTGCCAGGGGGAGCACCTTTAGGGAGTGAGTGCCAGGGAGGCCCCCCACCCCCCTTACCTCGTAGCAGACCTCAGGATCAGCGGCGACCAGACCATTAGAGCGGGCGCTGGACGCACCCGCTAGATATGCGGAAGTGATGTCATACCTGTGCGGGCGCTGGGTCCTAGCGCCCGCACGATTGGTCGCCAGCTCACCGCCTGATGCTGAGGTCCGACTGCGCTGACAGAGGGGGGGTGAGCGGCGGAGACCCGTGGCACCACAGGACAGATTGGGGGCACGTGCCCCCCCCCCCCAAGATAGGGCTAGCGACGCCCCTGATTGCACCATTAGATCCAATTCAACTCTATGGGCCATCAATCTGCTGCTAACATCAGAACGACCTACATCTTCCATCCTGTCTAATAGATCAAATCCATCGAAATTGATAGATTTGAAAGAATCGATTTCTGATTGATATGGGCCCCTTAAGGAATCCTATAAAGTATCCATACAACTGGCAATCAGGGGCAAATTGGATAGATCTCTCCTCTCATCGGCTGCTCATACACTACAGGCTGATTCACAATGGAATACTGCATGAAATAGCTCAGGAATCAGTGTGTAAATACACGTGGGACCTGCCCTGTGCAGCGCTGACCATCTCTTCCAGTTATCCCCATACACGGCATGTCACATGTGGGACATCAGCAGAGTATATGGGGATAATGGAAGAGTGGTGGATTCGGAAGACAGACGAGCACCTCAACATAGAACAGGTAACAGGTTTGTCTCAATATCAATCAACACTACAGATGGACACACACCCAATCAAGAAAGTCTCCCCGACATCGAGCAGAATGCCCGACTGATGCATGCCACTAATTTCAGAGCGAAATTGGTCACATCGTCGATCAGGCATGCACTTCTAATGATCGAATCTGATGGCTGACTGGCCGCCAAGTTGCCTGATGTATGGCCATTGGCCACCTTGAGACAGGCAACAATAATGGATAAGTACTTTAAAGGGAACCGAATCTGAGAAGGATATGAATTTTTCCTTTTAAAAGAATACCAGTTGCCTGACTCTCCTGTGGATCCTGTGTCTCTAATACTTTCTAATACTTTCAGCCACAGCCCCTCAACAAGCATGCAGAACAGGTAGAGATGAGCGTAATGACCTAATTACGATTTTGCGAAATTTCGCGTAATTAGTGTAATTACGATTATGGCCGTAAGTACATAATCGTAATGAAGAAGGATTTCGCGAAATTTCGCGTAAGTGTAATTTTCGCGTAATTTTCGCATTAGTCGTATCATGCCGTAATTTCGCATTAAACGCTACCGTAATTTCGCGTTAAACCGTAACGCTCCGTATAATATAAAAAAGCCGCCGACTTTAAGGGTTAATAGCAAAGCCCCCTTAAATGCTAAGAGCCTCAAATTTGGAGAATATATTAAGGAGATCAGGAGGAATAAGAGGAAAAAATTTTTTTTCAAAAAGACCTTATAGTTTTTGAGAAAATCGATGTTAAAGTTTCAAAGGAAAAATGTAAACATTTAAAAACCCGCCGACTTTAACGGTTAATAGCAAAGCCTGCTTAAAGTTTAGGAACACCAAATTCCCAGGGTATATTAAGGGGATCAGTGGGAATAAGAGGAAATTTTTTTTTTTCAAAAAGACCTTATAGTTTTTGAGAAAATCGATGTTAAAGTTTCAAAGGAAAAATGTAAACATTTAAAAACCCGCCGACTTTAACGGTTAATAGCAAAGCCTGCTTAAAGTTTAGGAACACCAAATTCCCAGGGTATATTAAGGGGATCAGTGGGAATAAGAGGAAAAATTTTTTTTTCAAAAAGACCTTATAGTTTTTGAGAAAATCGATTTTTAAGTTTCAAGGGCGAAAATGTCTTTTAAATGCGGAAAATGTCAGTTTTTTTTGCACAGGTAACAATAGTGTATTATTTTCATAGATTCCCCCAAGTGGGAAGAGTTTTACTTACTTCGTTCTGAGTGTGGGAAATATAAAAAAAAAAAGACGTGGGCTCCCCCCTCCCAGACCTCTTTAACCCCTTGTCCCCCATGCAGGCTGGGATAGCCAGAATGCGGAGCACCGGCCGCGTGGGGCTCCGCACCCTGACTATACCAGCCCGCATGGTCCATGGATTGGGGGGTCTCGGAAGGGGAGGGGCAGCCAAGCTTTCCCCTCCCCCTCCGAGCCCTTGTCCAATCCAAGGACAAGGGGCTCTTCTCCACCTCCGATGGGCGGTGGAGGTGGAGGCCGCGATTTCCTGGGTGGGGGGTTCATGGTGGAATCTGGGAGTCCCCTTTAAAAAGGGGTCCCCCAGATGCCCACCCCCCTCCCAGGAGAAATGAGTATAGAGGTACTTGTAGTACCCCTTACCCATTTCCTTTAAGAGTTAAAAGTAAATAAACACACAAACACATAGAAAAAGTATTTTAATTGAACAAAAAACATAACCACGAAAAAAGTCCTTTAATATTCTTAATTAACCATTAATACTTACCTGTCCCTTTAAATAAATGATCCCACGCAATATCCTCGGAAATGTTCTATCAGTTACAATGTAACAAAGTTATTACAATATAACAACTTTGTTACATTGTAACTACGCCGCACCCGACGTCACTCACCGCCGCCGCCGCCGCCGCGTCTGCGCTGCAGGACCCGACAGAGCTCTGAGCTATAGCTCAGAGCTCTCGAAAGCATCTTTGTATTTGGGCTCCAAGGAGCCCCATTGGTCCTTAGCAGACCAATGGGGTTCCTTCTGATTTGAAGGAATCCCATTGGTCTGCTACGGACCAATGGGGCTCCTTGGAGCCCAAATACAAAGATGCTTCTCAGAGCTCTGAGCTATATAGCTCAGAGCTCTGTCGGGTCCGTGCAGGACGCTAAGTCCCCGCCGGCTCCGCTGCCCTCCCCGCCTCTCCCACATGTCACCCACATGTCACCCACATGTGGGTGACATGTGGGTGACAGATGTGGGCGGGGTGGACAGCGGGAGCTGCGGGGACTTAGGCCCCGTTCACACTTGCGGTTTTGTCAAAACCGCACCGGATGTCCGGACCGCACCGTATCCGGACCGGACCTGATCCGTACGGTTCCTATCCGGATCCGGTCCGGATCCGGTCCGTTTGCATCCGGTTTCCGTGCGGTGTGAACACGGTTGCGGTCCGGATCCGGTTTCTTAAGGAGATAACAACCTGTTATTACCTGGGGTCTGGGAGGTCAGCAGAAGGGTCTGGGGTCATTGTTGGAGACAGGTGGACGTGTGGAGACCATCCGTGGATACAGAGACTGCAGTTGGGACCATGGATCCAGGCATTTTTTACTCGTATACCTGGGAATTCTCTGTTGTTCGCCTCCTCGTTATCAGACTAATCAGACATGTTGCTGCCTAGAGCTCCAGCATGAAATCGCTGCTGCCCCACCTGAACGCTGGGCCCATGTGGTCCCCATCCAAAATGCATAGGAAGTGGGGTAGAACGTCCGGTTTTTGTAGCCAGTGTGTTGTGCGCTCTCCGGTTCTCATTGGTTTCCATTGGCCGGATGGTGCAGTCCGGCTCCGCCCCGGATACGGCTGCCGGAGGAGCCGGACCAAAAAATAGCGCATGTTGGAACGGACGCCGGAGTCCGGATCCGGTCCGGATCCGGTCCGGCTCCGGTCCGGCAGAACGGACGCATGTGAACGGACGCATAGGCTTTCATTGCTATTGCCGTGCGTCCGTTCCGTCCGTTCTGCAAGCGGTCCGGCTCCGGCACGGCGATTCCGGACGGCCATCGCTAATGTGAACCGGGCCTTAGCGTCCTGCACGGACGCGTATGCGGCGGCTGAGCGGCGAGTGGCGTCGGGTGCGGCGTAGTTACAATGTAACAAAGTTGTTACATAATAACTTTGTTACATTGTAACTGATAGAACATTTCCGAGGATATTGCGTGGGATCATTTATTTAAAGGGACAGGTAAGTATTAATGGTTAATTAAGAATATTAAAGGACTTTTTTCGTGGTTATGTTTTTTGTTCAATTAAAATACTTTTTCTATGTGTTTGTGTGTTTATTTACTTTTAACTCTTAAAGGAAATGGGTAAGGGGTACTACAAGTACCTCTATACTCATTTCTCCTGGGAGGGGGGTGGGCATCTGGGGGACCCCTTTTTAAAGGGGACTCCCAGATTCCACCATGAACCCCCCACCCAGGAAATCGCGGCCTCCACCTCCACCGCCCATCGGAGGTGGAGAAGAGCCCCTTGTCCTTGGATTGGACAAGGGCTCGGAGGGGGAGGGGAAAGCTTGGCTGCCCCTCCCCTTCCGAGACCCCCCAATCCATGGACCATGCGGGCTGGTATAGTCAGGGTGCGGAGCCCCACGCGGCCGGTGCTCCGCATTCTGGCTATCCCAGCCTGCATGGGGGACAAGGGGTTAAAGAGGTCTGGGAGGGGGGACCCCACGTCGTTTTTTTTTTATATTTCCCACACTCAGAACGAAGTAAGTAAAACTCTTCCCACTTGGGGGAATCTATGAAAATAATACACTATTGTTACCTGTGCAAAAAAAACTGACATTTTCCGCATTTAAAAGACATTTTCGCCCTTGAAACTTAAAAATCGATTTTCTCAAAAACTATAAGGTCTTTTTGAAAAAATTTTTTTCCTCTTATTCCCACTGATCCCCTTAATATACCCTGGGAATTTGGTGTTCCTAAACTTTAAGCAGGCTTTGCTATTAACCGTTAAAGTCGGCGGGTTTTTAAATGTTTACATTTTTCCTTTGAAACTTTAACATCGATTTTCTCAAAAACTATAAGGTCTTTTTGAAAAAAAAAAATTTCCTCTTATTCCTCCTGATCTCCTTAATATATTCTCCAAATTTGAGGCTCTTAGCATTTAAGGGGGCTTTGCTATTAACCCTTAAAGTCGGCGGCTTTTTTATATTATACGGAGCGTTACGGTTTAACGCGAAATTACGGTAGCGTTTAATGCGAAATTACGGCATGAACGAAACGCGAAATTTCGCGTTGAAAATTACGCTTACGGTATTTTCAATTACGATTTTAATGGCAATTTCGCTACGCTAATTTCGCATCGTAATCGCAAATTTCGCATGCGTAATTATAGTAATGCGAAATTACGAAAATTTCAGCTCAACTCTAAGAACAGGTGCTCTGACTGAAGTCAGACTGGATTAGCTGCATGCTTGTTTCAGGTGTGTGTTTTATCCACTGCTGCAGCTAAAGAGACCAGCAAGACTGCCAGGCAACCGGTATTGTTTAAAAGGGAACATCCATACCCCTCCTAGTTAACGTTCCCTTTAAGTGATTATATTACCAATTTTTACATTACATACCACCAGTCCAGATAGCACAGCCCTGAGCAGATGGTCCACAGCTACAAATTGCAACAAGGAATATAAATCCACGTGTCCAATAGCAAATTCCATCCACAGCAAGAGACAGGTGTCCACATCCATTCTCAGCAAGAGAGACATCCTTAGCAAGAGAGACATCCTCAGCAAGAGAGAGACCCAGGTGTCCACATCTCCTCTTTCAAACATCCACTGACACCTCTCTCAGTCTGTCCTGGAGGTATACAGACACTACTGCAAACCAGATGTGTCTCAGGCACTGTGCTGCTCAGCAGGAGATAATCAGGAGACAAAGCACTACAGATAATGACCAGTCTGTGCAAATACTGGTCAGCAATCATACATTGCATTGTTCACACACTAAACAATACAGCAAACAACAAGATTACTGTACTGGTCAGCGGTTGCAGCCACACTTCAAGCACAGCTGAACTTTCTGTCATACACAACGTAATAATAATATTTATACAAACATTTCTTTGTTACAGATGATACAATTCTAAAAAAAAATCATCGGAACTGTTTCTAATTCCTGATTCGTGAAAGCAGACATATACAGGCAGATGACAGATCTCGCCCTATTCAGATTCAGAGAGATTTGTCGGTACTATTCTGTTAGCCGGACGCAACCACCAGGTGGAGGTAATTATGATTCCCCCTCCAGGCCACCATGGATAGTAGGGTAAGATGCAACTCGGGTGGAGTTTTATCGACACCTACTGGATGCGCCCGGCTAATGAACCAATTTGTTTATAAAGGAGTCATCAGGCAAATTACATTACAGTCCACTTACTTACCTGGGGCTTTCTCCAGACCATTGAAGTGGACTGTCCAGCGATGACAGTTCCATTCACAGCCGGTGGCCCGGGGTCCCCCACACAGTGCAGAGGACAATGGCGAGGTTATCCTTACTGGGCCTGCATGAAGCGCCGCTGTCAATCAAGCCCACGTTGTTCACCCAGGATACACATACTGCAGCTTAACTTCTTCAGCACTACATTTTCCTTGTGCTCAAACCTTTCCCCTTCCTTTGTGAGCAACGCCCGTTTTTATTTCGGCCATTTTCGTTTCTTACAGGTTGTGGGCTGTCCTGGGCTGCGGGCGGCTCGACCGAGATTGCGTTCGATTGATCAATTACAAATATGCACCAGCAACAAATGCTAATACCACAGTTGCATTCGAGAAAACCAGATAAGATCAAACCTGTCCAATCTGATTGCGCTCGATAATCCAATCGGTACTCTTCCGTTAGCCGGGCGCATCCGGCAGGTGGCGCTAATTACTATTCCCCCTCCAGGCCGCCATGGATAGTAGGGAAAGATGAAACTCTGGTGGAGTTTTGTCACCACCTAGTGGATGCGCCCGGCTAACAGAAAAGAACCTTCCAATCTCATGCGACCGACAAATCGAATGATTGCGTCGGATTCGTTCAGATTTATCCGTATCATTTACAATCGAAGGTTGCTTTTGCATAGTGTAGAGCCCCCTAAAAGTCAAATCTGCCCACCACTGCTAGAGCTAGATTATCTCTCACTCTACAGAGACCTCGTGCAGATCTCACTCCTCCGGACAAGTCATTCACTGCTGCTGGTCATACAAGGGGAACAAACAACATCATCAGGACAATCTACTAATCCAGGACCAGAGGACTGCTCATCTCATTAGTGACAAGTTACACCTGACAATCCCCTCTGTAACACAGCCAGACATGTTATCTGGATTCTATCACAAATCTGCTCACTAACCTCACCCTAATCACAGCAGGCGTGTAGAACAAGGAACTCACAGCTGCAGAAATAACTCCCAGACTAGGAAGAGAACCTGTAACAAAGGCAAGTTCCCCTGGGGGGGTATTCCCCTCCATAGGTGGAAGCCTCAGGGCCCTTTTCCACTAGCGGAATCGCAAAACCGCTAGCGATTTTACAATCACTAGGGTTTGCTAAATAACATAGGAATCGCGGTAGGATGTTTCCACTACCGCGATTCGTTTCTGCCTGAAACGCGATCGCGGCGCGGGGCGATATTTGCCGCGATTTTGCTATGCAGTGCATAGCATAGCAAAATCGCGGCCACAAACGTCGGGAAATCGCCGGTAATTTTTTACCTTTGCGATTCAGCAGTCGCTAGCGTGCAGCGTGAACGCTAGCGACTGCTAGTGGAAAAGGGCCCTCAGGGTCCCAATGAGGCTTACCCCTCCGCTGCAGCTGCAGGTAGTCCATCGCAGGTTCCCCGAAGTCGGGATCCTCCCTCAACAAGCGCTTATTTATTTACCTTTCCTGGCTCCAGAGGTGACGCTGTTGCGGCTCTCCGCATGGAGAAAGGCAAAAATAGCTGATCTCTGTCAGGTCCACTCTACTGCAGAGGTGCAGGACACTTGCGCCTGCGCAATAGAGCGGCCCGACAGCAATCGGCTATCGAGTGGAGAGCTGATACTGCACCTGTGCTAGACCCAGGAAAGTAAATATTTACATCCCCGCTGTTCAGGGAGCTTTATCGGCGCCGCCGTGGGACCGAGGACAACGGGGGAAGCCTCAATAGGATCCGGAGGCTTCCCCCACCTGAGGTGAGTACCCCCCAGGGGAGGTTTTTCTCATTACAGGTTTTCTTTAAAAGGCAACTGAAGTGAGAAGAATATGGAAACTGCCATATTCATTTCATGTTAAACAATACCAATTGCCTAGCTTCCCTCCTGCTGGTCTATTTGGCTGCAGTAGTGCCTGAATCACACCAGGAATAAGCATGCAGCTAATCTTGTCAGATCTGACAATGTCAGACACACCTGATCTGCTGCATGCTTGTTCGGGGTCTCTGGCTGAAAGTATTAGAGGCAGAAAATCAGCAGGACAGCCAGGTAACTGGTATTGTTTATGGATTTAAACATGGATTGTGTATGGGAAAAGATTGCTGCTAGTCTTGGTGGTGCAATGGGCAGTACAGAACTAGCACCTGGGAGATCAGTATTAGGCCCGAGACCCACTACAAAGCACTATTGCAGTCGCTAGCATTTTGTGGTGGCGTTTTGCAAGTGAATTTGGAAGCGATTTCCCTGCTTCTATACAATACACTAGAATGTAAAGGCTCCCAAATTGCTGCATATCCTGCGATTGGGCAGAAGACAGATCTCTCTCATCCGATTGGGTCAGAGAGAGATTTGTCTCTTGGTCGAACCTGCCCATCACCGCTAGATCAGATGCATGGCTATATTCACATAGTGATGATGGGCTGATTCGACCAAGAGACCAATCTCTCTCTAATCCAATCTGATGAGAGAGATCTGTCAGCTGCCCATACACCACATATTGATTTCAGATCAATTTCATGCCATAATTGATCTGGAATCGGCCTGGAGCTCTGGCGGACTGACCTTGCACCTCCGTTTATGCTGTGGGGGAATACGGCCTGGAGACCACACTTGAAATAGTTCTGGAATCTGCCTAGTGATGTTGCATCCGACCGCAACTCCACCCTAACGCTGCCCCCCTAATGAAGAATGCCCCCCCACGGTGACCAGTGTAATACATACATTACCTGCTGTCTGCGACCTCCGCTTGTCCCTCATCTGCATACATGCACACCCCAGTGGTTTTCTGGTAAGGGCATGCGTGTGACATAACACACACACACACACACGTGTACACACACACACACACACACGTACGTACACACACACACACACACACACACACACACACACACACACACACACGTACGTACACACACACACACACACACGTACGTACACACACACACACACACACACGTGTACACACACACACACACACACACACGTGTACACACACACACACACACACACACACGTGTACACACACACACACACACACACACGTGTACACACACACACACACACACACGTGTACACACACACACACACACGTGTACACACACACACACACACACGTGTACACACACACACACACACACACGGTGTACACACACACACACACACACGTACGTACACACACACACACACACACACGTACGTACACACACACACACACACGTACGTACACACACACACACACACACACACGTGTACACACACACACACACACACACACACGTGTACACACACACACACACACACGTGTACACACACACACACACACACGTGTACACACACACACACACACACGTGTACACACACACACACACACACACACACGTGTACACACACACACACACACACACGTGTACACACACACACACACACACGTGTACACACACACACACACACACGTGTACACACACACACACACGTGTACACACACACACACGTGTACACACACACACACACGTGTACACACACACACACACGTGTACACACACACACACACGTGTACACACACAGCACACACACACACGTGTACACACACACACACACACACGTGTACACACACACACGTGTACACACACACACACACACACACACACACACGTGTGTACACACACACACACGTGTACACACACACACACGTGTACACACACACACACACACACACGGAGTCAGTGGGGGGACAAACAGAGGCTGTGGAAAGGTAATGTATACCTGAGCACTGGAGGGACATTTATCATTAGGGGGGGGGGGGGGGGGGGGGAGGGGGAGCAGCACATTGCACTGTCAGTCGGGCAGGCACTTGGCATCACTCATTTTCATCCAATTCTGCTTGTGATAATTAAATCAGATGGTCGATTGGCCACACCTTTAACCCCCCTGGCATTACAATAGAATCAACAGGGGGGGCGGAACAGCACTTTTTAAAAAATTTTTTAAATCATGTAGCTAGCCTACTTCAGAACAGGATTTCCTTTTTCGCTTCCCCAGTCGCCATGGCGATGATCGGGCTGACGTCATCAACGTCATGGTGTCGGGGGGAGTCCTGATTCACCCCTTAGCGCTGCCTGGCGGTGATCGGCCAGGCTACGCAAGGGGTCTGGGGGGGGGGGGAGGCTTGGTGCAAAGTGTAGAGGCTAATCGCCACAGAGCGGCGGCGATCGGGTAATACACGCATCTAGAAAAATGCTAGCTGCGTGTAACAAAAAAAAAAATTATGCAAATCGGCCCACCAGGGCCTGAGAAATCCTCCGCAGCGGCTTACCCCAAACTCAGTTCGGGATAACCGCCCAGGAGGTTAAGCTAGGAACAAACAAAACAGAATTGCATATGCATTTTCCATAGCACATAACACATATGCTGGATGTCCGCTAGGTTCCTGAAACTAAACATGGACAAAAAAAAAAATTACGATCTTCCCACCCCAGCCATCCCTGACCCGCCCAGATGTGCATGTCACTATTAAACGAAACCAGAGACAAAGCACCCTCATGTATTTACCATACATATCAATGGGGACATGACAGTAAATACCTACTGTGCTTTCGGTTTCATTCTTCTCTGCTAAATCTGTCTGGTATCAGACCTGATAAGAATCCCAGACTGAGCATTCAGCCTAGCTTTCCCCGGAATGATTATAGCCGAGTCAGTCTTCTGTGATGTCTTTTCAAGCCCAAGCCTTCCCTCTTGTGGCTCCGATTTCCTTTTCGAAGATAAATAGCAGGAAATCAAAGCCACAAGGGGGCAGACTTGAGCTTCAAAAGGACATCACAGAAGACTGAATCAGCTATAACAGTGATGGCTAACCTTGGCACTCCAGCTGTGACAAAACTACAAATCCCATCATGCTTCTCCCTCCCTGAGTTATGCTTAGAGCTTGTCAGAATATTGCAATGCATCATGGGACTTGTAGTTCCACCACAGCTGGAGTGCCAAGGTTAGCCATCACTGAGCTATAATCATTCTGGGCAAAGCTAGACTGAATGCTCAGGCGGGGATTCTTATCAGGGCTGATAACAGGCAGATTTAGCAGAGAACAATGAAACAGAGATCAGGGTAGGTGTTTACTGTCATGTTCCAAATTGATAAATATAGTAAAATACATGAGGGTGCTTCGTCTCAGGTTCTCTTTAACCACACTACCAATCGCCCTACATCTCCAGCCCGCTGTCTGGGTGTCCCCCTGGACTCTGCACTCTCCTTCACTCCCCATATCCAAAACCTCACAAAGTCCTGCAACTTCCACCTTCGTAACATCTGTAAGATTCTCTCTTTCCTGACCTCTGCCACCACCAAACTCCTCATCCATGCCCTCATAATTTCCCGCCTTGACTACTGCAATGCCCTTCTGTCTGGTCTCCCTATGACCCGAATAGCCCCACTGCAGTCCATCATGAATGTGGCAGCCAGAATTATCCACTCCTCCCATCACTCCACCACGGCGGATCCCCTCTGTGAATCCCTCCACTGGTTCCTTTCCAGTCCAGAATCAGATTCAAGATATTGTATCTGACCTACAAATCTGTTCAGCAAACCTGTCCGCCTAGCCGCTCACTCCGCTCTTCCAATGAACTTCGCCTAACCGCCCCCCGCATCACCCTTCCCATGCACGCCTCCAGGACTTCTCAAGAGCTGCTCCAACACTATGGAACTCCCTACCTCCTCCTATTAGGGTTTCCCCCTACTTCAACATCTTCAAGGAGGCTATCAAAACTGATCTTTTCACTCTGGCCCACACTACCCCCCCCCCCCCCATCACTAGGGCTCTAAATCCACAGCTGAACTCTGGTCCCCTACCTTTCATGTTCCTACCTCTCCCTCTTGATTGTAAGCCTTTGGGCAGGCTCCTCCTCCTATTGTGTCCTACCTGATCATGCACCTCCATTACTGTGCAGTGTGCACCCATGCTATGCATCTGAGTGAACCTAACTTGCCTAATATCCATGCTACATCCAGTGACTAAGCATTACCTTGTACTCATACTGTGCTGTGTGATCTCCATGCTCCATCCAGTGACTAAGCATTACCTTGTACTCGTACTGTGCTGTGTGATCTCCATGCTACATCCAGTGACTAAGCATTACCTTGTACTCATACTGTGCTGTGTGATCTCCATGCTCCATCCAGTGACTAAGCATTACCTTGTACTCATACTGTGCTGTGTGATCTCCATGCTCCCATCCAGTGACAAAGCATTACCTTGTACTCATACTGTGCTGTGTGATTTCCATGCTCCATCCAGTGACTAAGCATTACCTTGTACTCATACTGTGCTGTGTGATCTCCATTCTCCCCTCCAGTGACTAAGCATTACCTTGTACTCATACTGTGCTGTGTGATCTCCATGCTCCATCCAGAGACTAATCATTACCTTGTACTCATACTGTGCTGTGTGATCTTCATGCTGCATCCACTGACTAAGCATTACCTTGTACTCATACTGTGCTGTGTGATCTCCATGCTCCATCCAGTGACTAAGCATTACCTTGTACTCATACTGTGCTGTGTAATCTCCATGCTCCATCCAGTGACTAAGCATTACCTTGTACTCATACTGTGCTGTGTAATCTCCATGCTCCATCCAGTGACTGACTAAGCATTACCTTGTACTCATACTGTGCTGTGTGATCTCCATGCTCCATCCAGTGACTAAGCATTACCTTGTACTCATACTGTGGTGTGTAATCTCCATGCTCCCCTCCAGTGACTAAGCATTACCTGGTACTCTTACTGTACTGTGTGATCTCCATGCTCCCATTCAGTGACTAAGCATTACCTTGTACTCATACTGTGCTGTGTGATCATAATGCTCCCATCCAGTGACTAAGTACCTTGTACTCATACTGTGCTGTGTGATCTCCATGCTCCCATCCAGTGACTAAGTACCTTGTACTCATACTGTGCTGTGTAATCTCCATGCTCCATCCAGTGACTGACTAAGCATTACCTTGTACTCATACTGTGCTGCATGATCTCCATGCTTCATCCAGTGACTAAGCATTACCTTGTACTCATACTGTGCTGCATGATCTCCATGCTTCATCCAGTGACTAAGCATTACCTTGTACTCATACTGTGCTGTGTGATCTCCATGCTCCATCCAGTGACTAAGCATTACCTTGTACTCATACTGTGCTGTGTGATCTCCATGCTGCATCCACTGACTAAGCATTACCTTGTACTCATACTGTGCTGTGTGATCTCCATTCTCCCTCCAGTGACTAAGCATTACCTTGTACTCATACTGTGCTGTGTGATCTCCATGCTCCATCCAGTGGACTAAGCATTACCTTGTACTCATACTGTGCTGTGTGATCTCCATGCTCCCATCCAGTGACTAAGCATTACATTGTACTCATACTGTGCTGTGTGATCTGGTCTGCATGTATTCCTGTATTGTCATATTGCTGGTTGTCATCACTACATATTGTCTGTAACCTAAACTAATGTCCAGCGCAGCGTAATATGCTGGCGCTTTATAAATACAATAAACACAAATAAATACATAAATAAGATATGGGTTTTTGCCTAGTGTGTTCCTACCTTTATGATGGGCATACACGGCTCGATTCTCCCGCTCAATCGTTTCACAGCTCGATTTGGCAGTCGATTATCTTTTGGCAGTCGATTATCTTATTTTCCACTCGTTTTTATGTTTTTCCATTCACAGCGAGCGTGGAAACGATCAGGCCGGAGATCGAACATGTCGGAAATTATCCATCGAGCCATCTTAATGGCTCAAAATACATTTGTGTATTCCCAGCATAAGGTAGCGACCGACAATTATGGGAAGATTTGACAAAGTGACAAATTTAGAGATAAACAAAGCTGCCCATATTCTAAAGGCAGACTCCCATCTGAGCTCGACTGAGCACATTGCATCCGCACCGCTGCTGCCCCCTCCTCCCCCGTGTGTACATTTATACGTTACCTGTCCTGCGTCAGCCTCCGCGCAGTGTCCGTCCATCTCACCGGGATCTAACAGCCGTATACACGCCAGCAGTGCAAAGCGTCAGACGTCAGGTGATGTGCGCCGCTAGCGTGTATGAGTGTATGTGGAACCCAGCAAGATGAATGGAGACCGCGTGGGAGGATGACACTGGACAGGTTATGTATAAATACATACACAGGGGCATTTATACATTGCGGAGGGTTCACACCTGACCAACCTACTTCAGGACGACATCTTGCAGAATGTACAATCAACAATGCGGCCAATTTACTTACAAAAATTGGTCCTATTGTTGGTTGGTTATGCACCTGGCGGCACCGATTTTCATCCAATTGGATTACAATCAATCGCCTGCAAAGTTGCCAGATGTATGGCCACCTTACTCTATAGGATGGGCTGAGACCACCTGCAGATGTGATACCCCCCCAGACATCTCAGGACTCTTTTTCCACAGACTTTTGAACTGTGTGCTGATAAAGCAGTTACCAGGCAGCAGCGAACAGTTGCCAGGCAGCAGCGAACAGTTGCCAGGCAGCAGCGAGCAGTTGCCAGGCAGCAGCGAGCAGTTGCCAGGCAGCAGCGAGCAGTTGCCAGGCAGCAGCGAGCAGTTGCCAGGCAGCAGCGAGCAGTTGCCAGGCAGCAGCGAGCAGTTGCCAGGCAGCAGCGAGCAGTTGCCAGGCAGCAGCGAGCAGTTGCCAGGCAGCAGCGAGCAGTTACCAGGCAGCAGCGAGCAGTTACCAAAAAGCAGTGAGCAGTTGTGAGTTTGAGAGGCATTTCAGTGCCTAACAACAGTCTATGGAAAAGAGGCCTTAATCTCTACTGATCAGAGAAGCAAATAACAGGACTGCAATCCACTGATGATAGCCTGAATAGACTGCTGCTAATCTCATCAGTGACAATTTACACACCTGACAAGGCCTTTTGTAATGCAGCAGATACAGCCAGACATGTTATCTGTGACCTGCTCACTGTCTGCATCTAATCACAGCATTGTCCAGTGCACACCAAAAACCTCTAGCAGATCCATAAAATGCTGGAGGTTTTTGAAGTAGATTTCAGAGCGATTCTAGGCATGTTTAAGTGGCGCATACACTTACCAATTTTCCCACCGATTTACAGCACTGTGATCGAATCGGCTGTGAAATTACTGCACAAATGCTGACCGAACAATCGATTTCCGTCCAAAATCGATTAATCCCGTCGTTCCTGTCCGTGTGGAAGATTGCGCTCGATTACCGGCAGGTGGGGAGTGCACCGATAGCGGCATTCGACTGCCCGACGACCTTCGTTAGCGGCAATACATTACCTGATCTGGCCAGCGCATATCCCCGCTGTCACCGGTGCTCCTTCTCTGCTGGGCTCCGAGTCCGGCAGCCTTCACTTCTTCCCTGTCCCGACACGAAGTTTAAACACAGTAAAGCTGGAGTCCGCAGCAAGTAATGAATGCCGGGGGGGGGGGTTAAGGGGGAGGGCGGCGGCAGCACCACCACAGATTGTTAACGGTTTCAGGCTGAAATCGATTCACAATCTGTTTGCAGTAAAGGTAGCCATACGATCCCTCTCTGATCAGATTCGATCAGAGAGGGATCCATCTGTTGGTCGATCTGATGGCAAATCAACCAGTGTATGGCCACCTTTAGGCTCCCTGCACACTGCAAATCCGTTTTCCGATTCCGTTTCCGTTTCCGATTCCGATTCCGTTTCCGATTTTCCTTGAATACATTCAACAGAAAAACGGATCAAAAAACGCAGCATGCAGTTAAGATTAAAAATCTGAATCGGAATCGGATGTAAAAACAGATTAAAAATCTGAATCTGAATCTGATTTGCTTGCAGTGTGCAAGAGGCCTGAGAGAGATTTTCTAAACATGCCTAGTGGTTTTTGGAGCGTTTGTGTAGCAGATTTCATATATTGTTACAGTAAAGCTGTTGCTGAACAGCTTCTGTAACAAAAACACCTGTAAAACCGCTCTGATCTAGCGTTTTTTCACAGCAGGTTTTCCACTTTCCTAGACTTTAAAGGAGAACTGTAGTGAGAGGTATATGGAGGGTGCCATATTTATTTCCTTTTAAGCAATACCAGTTGCCTGGCTGCCCTGCTGATCCTCTGCCTCTAGTACTTTTAGCCCTAGACCCTGAACAAGCATGCAGCAGATCAGGTGTTTCTGACATTTTTGACAGATCTGACAAGATTAGCTGCATGCATGTTTCTGGTGTGATTCACACTACTGCAGGCAAATCGCTCAGCAGGGCTGCCAGGCAACTGGTATTACTTAAAAGGAAATCAATATGGCAGCCTCCATATACCTCTCACTACAGTTCTCCTTTAACATTGAGGCAGAAACACCTCAGAAATCTAAAAAAAATGCTGCAGCCCCGGAGTTTGCGTTTGTGGAAAAACGAGCCGCTCTGGTGTCCACCAGCCCATTCACTAACATTAGCCAGGCGGTGTCCTCCCTGCAAGCGTTTTAAAAACCGCTTCAGATCCGCTCTGGTGTGCAGCAGCCCTAAGAATTAGACGCAGAGGATTAGCATGTTGTCAGGCAATTAGTATTGCTTATGGATTTAAACATGGATTGTACCAGAGCCGGGACAAGGTCCTCCAGCACCCAAGGCTGAGACACCATCCCTCACACACTGATTGCTATTAGACTAAGAGGCGCCCCAGGGCCCCCAACACCTTCATCTCTAGTTATCTGGCTTGCAGCCACTGCCATGTATCCCCTTTTCTTATTTCTCTCTGCTTCTAACACAATGGCTATCATTCATAACAGTGTAGTCGGTAAAGTAAATCCATGAGGGGAAAACACAGCTGTCGGTATTTTAGACTTTTGGCTGCTCATTCATAAAAATGTTGCCAGTTGCGATAGCAGTGCAGAGATTTTCTGCTCTAGGCTGTCGGTAGGCTGGTGGTATGCTTGCGGAAACAGAGAAGCTGCCCGAGTCCCTCCGTGCGCTGCTCTCACTGCTGCTGCTTGGGAGGTCTGTCTCCATTCACTAAGCTGTAATCCAGATGCTTATCACTACTTCCAAGGGAGCGGTATTCCCCGTCCTCATACTGCTTGCGTTAATCTTTATGAATTAACATTTTGTTACATTTGTTAAGATAATCACCTCACAAGGTGGTAAATTATCGCTTTGCTCGGGAATGTCAGCTTTTCATGCGGAAACAGCTTTTATGAATACAGATTTTGCTATGTGCTCGGTAAAGTCAGCTGTTTTCAGCATTTCTGCATGCGGAAATGGTTTATGAATGATAGCCAATAAGGGAAGTTGTGCACCCCTCCTACACTGCGCCCCAAGGCTGGAGACTCTTCTGCCTCAGCCCGGCCCTGGAATGTGTATGGGAAAAGATTGCTGTGTGTCTTATGCTGCAATGGGAACAGGAAAACTGGCAGCTGTGAGATCAGTATTAGACCTTTGTTCACACTCGGGCGCTGTAAGCGGGCGTTCTGCGGATCCCCAGCAGCACAGGTAATCCTATGCGATTGCTCACACTGCAGCAATTACAACATGCTTGCAATTTCCACCAATCGTAAATGTGCCGTATGAAGCTCTGGGTTGCACTTCCTATTTACTGAATGATTGCAAAATACAAATCAGGGCTGGAACCCAGCACAGCAATCTTCTCTGAGCGTTTAGGGAGGTTTTCAAACCGCAATTTCACTAAACGCTCAGCTAATATTAATGGATGGACCAAATTCCACTGGAGCGATTGCGATGACCAAAAATCGCAAATGCAGGACATGCAGCATTTTTGAGCGTTAGGGTTTTGCGTTAGCGTTCCTGCAATGTGAAGTATATACACGCTGGCGTAATCACTTGTCAAAAGCCTACACAGAGAGATTTGCTAGCGTTTTTACATGACTGCACACTGTTAAAAAAAAAAAATAGAAAATTCAAAACGACCAATCAGAATTAAAAACGCTAATTGCAAATCGCTACACAATCGCTGGCAAAACGATTACACTTTGTAAAATCGCTACCAAAATCAACAAAAAACATTCATGAAAATGCTTACAAAAGGCTCATTAAAAATGTAAGAGGTTACAATAGCGATTTGCGATTTGTAGCAGGTTCCAGACCAACAGCAAAATCATGGAAAATAGAAATCCAAAATCTCTTCTGAGCATTAACAGGGCGCCTTAGATGAAATTTCTGCTGAAATCTGGTCTAATATCTACAGTGACAAGTAGGTAACCAATATCTGGTAGATATACATCCTTTATTTGATATCCCCCACTCGAGAGCCTGGTACACACATGCAATTTTGATTGGCCAATCACAGGCCATTTTTACCACCTCCATGTGGTAAGTTTCCCAACATTCCTAACAGGATGCTTAAAGGACGCCCGAAGAAAAAATAAACTAATGAAATAAACGATTGTATCTATCTTCCTTCTCCTAAAAATAACTTTTTAAGATATTGCACAGTTTCATTTTATGTTAAAATCTACTTTTTAAGTTGTAACTGTTTTATTGATTTTGCTCAATGACACATTCATTGAAGTATGCCAGAGCTAAAATTTATGAACTATTGACCCTTTTTATCCCTTTCCTGCTCTCCGAAGCCACTTTCTGCTAGGAAAGTGTTTTAGGGCCCGTTTCCACAAGCGCTAATCCGCATGCGTTGTCTGCATGCGGATTCGCATAACCAATACAAGTGGATGGCCCTGTTTCCACTTGTCAGAATTCCTGAGCGTTTTTCTGTGCAGAAAAAATCTGCACGGAAGAGCCCTCAGAATTCACAGCCCACACAGCGCTATGCGAATCGCCGCTAATGTATTTAATAGGGAAATTGCATGCGGTTTTGGCATGTGTTTTTTACCGCGGTTTTGCATGCAATTTTGAGTACTTATCCGTTAGCCGGGCGCATCCGGCAGGGGGCGCTAATTACTATTCCCCCTCCAGGCCGCCATGGATAGTAGGGAAAGAGGTAACTCTGGTGGAGTTTTGTCGCCACCTAGAGGATGCGCCCAGCTAACGGATAAGTACCCAATTTTGCATAGAAACTAATGTTAAATCACACTGACAGTGACATGCTTAAAATCACATATATACTAACCTATGCGAAATTGCGGTAAAAAAACTCATGCGGAATTGCACCCGCATACAATTTCGTCAGCGGGGAATTAGCGGCGATTCCGCACCCCACAAGTGGAAATGGGCCTTATAGCTGAAATTTCTTATCAGTGAGAGTCACACTGTAGTCACTTCCTGACTGAGTCCGCCACTTACATACCTGATATTTAACTGTTTCAGGCAGAGAAAGAAAAAAAAAAGGAATAAAAAAAAAAAGTTATATGTATGCTTGGCACTGTACATATCCATGTCTATCTCATCATGTCACGTCGGGTATCCTTTAATGAGATGCAAATAATATTGAGTTGATGTTAAGCAAATTGATGCAGCTTGAAAATAAACCAACCCAGTACGGCTGTGTCAATTTTCAATCTCCATAGATGTGCCTACAATATTTGCATAATCTTGCATCAACTCAAAATGATTTGCATCTCATAGACCTTCCCAAATTCAGAATCCAATGAACAGATTGTGCAGGAAAACCCTCGTACTACATGGAGGTGGCAAAACCAGACGATAATTAGCCAATCAAACTTGGATGTGTGTATGACGCTTTATATAGTGTATGAGCACCTTCGCCCTGACCCAACACTTCAGCTGGCCGTAATCTTGCGATTTAGCTGTGAGAGCCGCCATTTGATTACAATCAAGTGAGTTCCAGTATTTACAATTGGTGACAAGGTGGCCGATGAGGATATGTCACATTGAGCAGGATGAAAGATATCAGTCGATTGCACAGGAATCTGGTACTATTCATGTCATTCAATCGATTCAATCGATTTTTGCGTTCAGAGCATGAAGGCACAACATTGTCAGATCGATTAGTAAAGGTGAATATCATAGGATATCGCTTGTAGCGTGTGGCCACTAGTCCAGCGACTTAAATTTCACCCATACTGAAGACAACCGCTCAATGAAGGTGATCGCTTTGTGGATTGAATCAGAATTGCTAGATGTATGGCTACCTATATAGATTCACATCCAATGCTGCAAAACGATTGATTCATCTC
This sequence comes from Hyperolius riggenbachi, assembly GCF_040937935.1. Taxonomy (NCBI): domain Eukaryota; kingdom Metazoa; phylum Chordata; class Amphibia; order Anura; family Hyperoliidae; genus Hyperolius; species Hyperolius riggenbachi. Next base: position 16,477,163 of record NC_090649.1, on the reverse strand, counting down.
TGAAGGGAATCGAGTCAGAGGCACACAACCAGTGGCATAGCTAAGGAGCTGTGGGCCCCGATGCAAGTTTAGCATTTGCCCCCCCCCCCCCCAAAGCACTCTATACATAATTGATACGGCGCACCAAAACCTGCCAATGGCAACTACAGTATCAGAGCTGCAAGAAGGGGATGCGGAACAGCTTGTTACTGATTACCCCCAAGCACTCTATACATAGCAATCCCTGCCAATGGCAACTACAGTGTCAGAGGTACAAGAAGGGGATGGGGAACAGCTTGTTACTGATTACCCCCAAGCACTCTATACATAGCAATCCCTGCCAATGGCAACTACAGTGTCAGAGGTGCAAGAAGGGGATGGGGAGCAGCTTGTTACTGATTACCCTCCAAGCACTCTATACATAGCAATCCCTGCCAATGGCAACTACAGTGTCAGAGGTGCAAGAAGGGGATGGGGAGCAGCTTGTTACTGATTACCCCCAAGCACTCTATACATAGCAATCCCTGCCAATGGCAACTACAGTGTCAGAGGTACAGGAAGGGGATGGGGAGCAGCTTGTTACTGATTACCCCCAAGCACCCTATACATAGCAATCCCTGCCAATGGCAACTACAGTGTCAGAGGTGTAAGAAGGGGATGGGGAGCAGCTTGTTACTGATTACCCCCAAGCACTCTATACATAGCAATCCCTGCCAATGGCAACTACAGTATCAGAGCTGCAAGAAGGGGATGCGGAACAGCTTGTTACTGATTACCCCCAAGCACTCTATACATAGCAATCCCTGCCAATGGCAACTACAGTGTCAGAGGTGCAAGAAGGGGATGGGGAGCAGCTTGTTACTGATTACCCCCAAGCACTCTATACATAGCAATCCCTGCCAATGGCAACTACAGTGTCAGAGGTGCAAGAAGGGGATGGGGAGCAGCTTGTTACTGATTACCCCCAAGCACTCTATACATAGCAATCCCTGCCAATGGCAACTACAGTGTCAGAGGTGCAAGAGGGGGATGGGGAGCAGCATGTTACTGATTACCCCCAAGCACTCTATACATAGCAATCCCTGCCAATGACAACTACAGTGTCAGAGGTGCAAGAAGAGGATGGGGAACAGCTTGTTACTGATTACCCCCAAGCACTCTATACATAGCAATCCCTGCCAATGGCAACTACAGTGTCAGAGGTGCAAGAAGGGGATGGGGAACAGCTTGTTACTGATTACCCCCAAGCACTCTATACATAGCAATCCCTGCCAATGGCAACTACAGTGTCAGAGGTACAGGAAGGGGATGGGGAGCAGCTTGTTACTGATTACCCCCAAGCACTCTATACATAGCAATCCCTGCCAATGGCAACTACAGTGTCAGAGGTACAGGAAGGGGATGGGGAGCAGCTTGTTACTGATTACCCACAAGCACTCTATACATAGCAATCCCTGCCAATGGCAACTACAGTGTCAGAGGTGCAAGAAGGGGTGGGGAGCAGCTTGTTACTGATTACCCCCAAGCACTCTATACATAGCAATCCCTGCCAATGGCAACTACAGTGTCAGAGGAGCAAGAAGGGGATGGGGGGCAGCTTGTTACTGATTACCCTCCAAGCACTCTATACATAGCAATCCCTGCCAATGGCAACTACAGTGTCAGAGGTGCAAGAAGGGGATGGGGAACAGCTTGTTACTGATTACCCCCAAGCACTCTATACATAGCAATCCCTGCCAATGGCAACTACAGTGTCAGAGGTACAGGAAGGGGATGGGGAGCAGCTTGTTACTGATTACCCCCAAGCACTCTATACATAGCAATCCCTGCCAATGGCAACTACAGTGTCAGAGGAGCAAGAAGGGGATGGGGGGCAGCTTGTTACTGATTACCCTCCAAGCACTCTATACATAGCAATTCCTGCCAATGGCAACTACAGTGTCAGAGGTGCAAGAAGGGGATGGGGAGCAGCTTGTTACTGATTACCCCCAAGCACTCTATACATAGCAATCCCTGCCAATGGCAACTACAGTGTCAGAGGTACAAGAAGGGAATGGGGAACAGTTTGTTATGATCACTACTATTCTAATCAACTATAGCAGTGAATATTATCAGTACAGGACCAATAGAGAGCTAATACTCCTGTTTGAGGGGTGTGCCTCTTGGGGCCACTCTCGCCCAAGGGCCCAGATGCAGTCGCTACCTCTGCAACCCCTATTGCTACAACACCACTGCACATCAACAGACCATCTATTGAAAATCAACCAATCTGCAGCGCACTAGCATATCGATCTGCAGCAACTCCTGCTCCACCCTGATCAGCCAAGACTTGCTGTCCCATTCATCACTGGTCAGTGATTGTTAAACAAATTTGATCAGAATTCGATTGATTGGACATTGAAGAGGGATCTTTTCCCTGCAATAAATATGATCTGCAGGAAAAATCAGTGTGTATAATAGAAAAATCCATACAATCAAATTACAATAACTTACAACAGTGTCAGCAGTAACTCCACCCTCCTCTCCTGCTGACTGCAGACCTGACTCCCAGAATCCTCTGCTGCTCCTGCCACAGGGGAGAGGTGATTGCTGCTAATCTACAACATTAACCCCTCCATGTCTGACCAGGAGAAGCTGGCCTCTCACAGCATGATGTCGGCCGACTCCTGTGCTTGCTGCTGGTTTCCCAAACAGTATATGGCCACCTTTATTATTCCTCTCCCATGAAGATTCTGATAGATTTGCAGCAGATTCGACCATCACATACATTTCTGACAGATGCCTGCCAAGTTGAATCTGACAGGAATCTGATGTGTGCCACACACTAGCAACAGATTTCCAATAGATTTCAACATGAAATCTATTGGTGAACGGTATACAAAGGCTGCCATACTTATTTCCTTTTAAACAATACCAGTTGCCTGACAGCCCTTCTCATCTACTTGGCTGCAGTAGTGTCTGAATAACACTAGAAACAAGCATGCAGCTAGTCTTGTCAGATCTGACAGTAATGTCAGAAACACCTGATCTGCTGCATGCTTGTTCAGGGGCTATGGCTAAAAGTATTATGCTGACTGGGTACACGTTACTTTTTTTGTGCGATTTACCCACCCAATCGTTTTTCAGCACAATTTCACACTCGATTTCACACTCGATTCTCTCATCTTCCTTTTTCTTATCTTTTTCCATTCGCTATGAGAAATGGAGCGCGGAAACGATCGGGAGCAATATCTGACATGATGGATTTTATCTAATTGATCCATCTATGGCACGAAAAAACGCAATGTGTGTACCCAGCATTAGAGGCAGAGGATCAGCAGGGCAGCCAGGGAACCGGTATTGCTTAAAATAAATAAATAGGTCAGCCTACATATCCCTCTCACTACAGTTGTCCTACAATGGTAAAATCTACCAGATTATCAACTACATGATCCATCCAATCGGGTGCTGTTAAATGTAGCAATCGATGATGAACAATTGTTCTACTGACTGCACTATCAATACAAATTTAAGAACGATTGTTTCAGTCTGATCGTATTGCTTATCATTTTCCCTGAACGATTGTTTGTGGTTGATCGCAAAGATCGGGTCGCACACAATCACTGAGGAAATTGGATGATTAGTGGTGCACAGTGGCGTAGTGGTCAGCGCTCTTGCCTTGCAGCGCTGGGGCCCCGGTTCGAATCCCAGCCAGGGCACCATCTGCAAAGAGTTTGTATGTTCTCCCCGTGTCTGCGTGGGTTTCCTCCGGGTACTCCGGTTTCCTCCCACATCCCAAAAACATACAGATAAGTTAATTGGCTCACCCCTAAATTGGCCCTAGACTACAGTACTTACAATACATAGACATATAATAGTAGGGATTAGATTGTGAGCTCCTTTGAGGGACAGTTAGTGAATATATATATATATATATATATATATATATATATATATATATATATATATATATATATATATATATATATATATATACATATATACTGTACAGCGCTGCGTAAGATGTCGGCGCTATATAAATACTAAATAATAATAATAATAATAATTATTAATATTCACCTTCAGCACTGGAAGTATGTTACTAAGTGGCAATGGTTACTACGCAGTTGTGATTTGAAAAGCTCTTGCTAATGTAATGCTATGGGTGTGATCTCACTTGAGCAATGTGTTTTTAAAAAAATCCTCCATAGAATTGCATTAGCAAGAGCTTTTTCACATCACTAACACTTAGTTCTAGTGGGTTTGACCCCTAAATTTGGGCCTGCACTTTTGCACAGAACAGAAGGAAAACAGAGAAATGCACCCTGTGTGTATTTAGATAGTATAGCTTGTCTAATTACCCCTCATCTGTGACTATTCACAAGTTTGTAATTTGATCTCTCCCCTGTGTCAGTTGAATACCACGGCAGAGATGGCAGATATGCTACTTTGAAAGCACAGGATGTTAACCTTGTGTCTGCTTCCATGAAAGCAGGAAGTAGATACACTGGATATTTATTGCAGGATTTGTATCAGCTGTAACACAGAAATGTTTTTATTTAAAGGGTACTATGCTGTTGCTTATCTTTTATAGCAGAGAGGAAGTTCTGAGTTCAGGTCCACTGGTATTGTGGTATATTCCGTAAGCTGCAGTCAGCAGGCGGGGGTGCGTAGGAAGCCTCAGACATGGTGAGTGCGTTGTAATGTATTGCGCTCTGCTCATCATGCCTCAGATGTATGTTATCCTGCTGATCGCACTTTGCTGAACGCACCGCACTGACACTCCATGCAGACTGTTTGCAGGGATGATGGTAGAGAGCATTCTACGTTACGCTGGAATTACACGTAGTTTTCTGCAATTACGCATAGCTAAACGACGGCTACGAAATCAGATTTGAACTACGGGGCAAACCATAACTATGCATAAAAACAAAATTACGCATAGCGCGTAACGTTGTTTTATGCGGACGAATATGCCTTATGTGGAAAAATGTCCGCATTAATCCGACAAAATGCGCATGCGTGGAACTCTCACATGCGTATGTTCCCCTTCCCGGTGCGGAATTTTATATGCATAAAAATGGGCAATTAAACTTCTGGGCATGAGCAAACGACAATTTAATCCATACGTGTCAAAATAAACCAGTTTATCGCATTTGTAGTTAACTTCACAATACACATGTAAACTACACGGAGGAGCAGTGACTACGCATAGTGGGACTTCGCTTCACGTACATTCGTAAACGTATTTTTTAAAAATATGCGTTCAAACTACAATGCGCAGTTGTGAACTATGGTGCGTACTTACGCATTGGCATCATTTCTGCTCATCCCTGATTGTTTGCTATGTGTGGGTAGCTCGGATTTTGGGTCGATCCCAATCGATTGATTGATCATTTGATTGGTGCAATTTAAGACAGTGGACAAACTGTAAGAAATCTAAACTTAAACAATAATATATGGGTCATCCTTGCTGCAGATAAAGCACTGCTTCCTCCCCTCACCAGAGAGGATCAGCGAGAGAGGCCAATAACTCAGATTTGTATGAAAATGTCATGCAATTTGTAGGAATCATCAAACAGGAGCAATCAAAGCCACTTCCTGTAATTTGCAAAACGCATGCAATGTGCAGGAAATGTATATAGAAGCTGCAGATCTGCTCATCTCCAGTCAAGTATTATAATTCCTTTTCCTTCAATTATAATCCTCCAGAATAATAAGGAATACCCACAGAAACCTGTCCACTCTGCCCCAGCTTTGCTTTCATTGCACTTTCAGAAGGCTATTCCACAGCACAAAGAGAACATCTCCCAGAGTTTATTGTTCTTTAAGGTGATTTTTATGCCGGACATACACAACTCGTTTTTTTATTATTAATCGAGCCGCTGATGGCTCGAATGATAATATCCAACGTGTTTGATACCCCGCCGGATCGATTCCGCACTCGATACCGGCGGGCAGGACAAAAGAAAAAATGAAGGGAAGATAAGGAAGTGCCAGCGGGGACGAGCGGGAATCGATCTGGCGCCCGCGGGGACGAGCCGTGTATGCCCTGCTTTAGGAAGGTGTCTTTTCACCTCCCCACTTTGCCTAATCCTCAGAAAGCTGACCACAGCTCACTAGAGTACTTTCAGTCGCTGGCACTTTCAGATGCGCTAGGCTAATGGAAGTCAATGCAGGAAGGCCACAGAAGTGTGTGTGTGATTAGAGAAATCACAATTCTGGGTCCTGCAGCATAATTGGAGTGATTGCGCTCCAATACAAAAGAGACATGCGCTGCAAAAGTAATGTTGTAGGGTTTTCAGCCTCCAGTCTCTGCCTTGCCTCTGTCTTATCTGCTGTCCTAGCGTTGTCCCGCCATGCCTTGCTCAGCTCAATGTATTCCTCTCCACATGGGACCCACATTCACATATCTATAATTATCAATAGATAGCCGGCTACTGTATGTACCGGTATGTCCATCTGCCCTGCACAGCCCTCTTGCCCCCCCCCCCCCCCCCACACACACACACACGCCCTCCTCTGGTGGCCCTGCACACGCCCCTCCTGCCCCCCACACACTCACACACGCCCTCCTCTGGCCCTGCACAGCCCTCCTGCCCCGCACAATACAAACAACATTTACATTGTGCTTTTCTCCTGGTGGTCTCAAAGCGCCAGAGCTGCAGCCACTAGGGCGCGCTCTATAGGCAGTAGCAGTGTTAGGAAGACTTGCCTAAGGTCTCCTACTGAATAGGTGGTGGCTTACTGAACAGGCAGAGCCCAGATTCAAACCCAGGTCTCCGATTTGAGCACACACACACGCCCTCCTCCAGCGCAGCACACGCCCCCTTCTGACACACACACCCTTCTGCCCCACACACGCACTACTCCTACGCAGCACATGCCCTCTCCTGCCCCCCCCAAACACACACGCCCTCCTTTGGCCCTGCACAGCCCTCATGCCCCGCACACACGCCCCTCCTCCTGCGCAGGACACGCCCCCTTCTGCCCCACACACACCCTCCTGTGCAGCACACACACCCCTCCTGCCCCCCCCCACACACGCCCTCCTCTGGCCCTGCACACACCCCCTCCTGCCCCGCACACACACCCCCTCCTCTGGCCCTGCACAGTCCTCCTGCACCCCCCCCACACACACACACGCCCTCCTCTGGCCCTGCACACACATGCCCCCTCCTGCCCCACACACATGCCCTCCTCTGGCCCTGCACAGTCCTCCTGCCCCACACACATGCCCTCCTCTGGCCTTGCACACGCCACCTGCTGCCCCCCAAACAAGCCCTCCTCTGGCCTTCCACACGCCACCTGCTGCCCCACACACATGCCCTCCTCTGGCCTTGCACACGCCACCTGTTGCCCCACGCACACGCCCTCCTCTGGCCCTGCACACGCCCCCTCCTGCCCCACACACATGCCCTCCTCTGGCCCTGCACAGTCCTCCTGCCCCACACACATGCCCTCCTCTGGCCCTGCACAGTCCTACTGCCCCACACACATGCCCTCCTCTGGCCTTGCACACGCCACCTGCTGCCCCCCAAACAAGCCCTCCTCTGGCCCTGCACACGCCACCTGCTGCCCCACACACACGCCCTCCTCTGGCCTTCCACACGCCACCTGCTGCCCCACACACATGCCCTCCTCTGGCCTTGCACATGCCACCTGTTGCCCCACGCACACGCCCTCCTCTGGCCCTGCACACGCCCCCTCCTGCCCCACACACATGCCCTCCTCTGGCCCTGCACAGTCCTCCTGCCCCACACACATGCCCTCCTCTGGCCCTGCACAGTCCTCCTGCCCCACACACATGCCCTCCTCTGGCCCTGCACAGTCCTACTGCCCCACACACAAGCCCTCCTCTGGCCTTGCACACGCCACCTGCTGCCCCACACACAAGCCCTCCTCTGGCCTTCCACACGCCACCTGCTGCCCCACACACACGCCCTCCTCTGGCCTTCCACATGCCCCTCCTGCCCCACACACATGCCCTCCTCTGGCCTTGCACACGCCACCTGCTGCCCCCCACACACGCCCTCCTCTGGCCCTGCACACACCCCCTCCTGCCCCACACACAAGCCCTCCTCTGGCCTTGCACATGCCACCTGCTGCCCCACACACAAGCCCTCCTCTGGCCTTCCACACGCCACCTGCTGCCCCACACACACGCCCTCCTCTGGCCTTCCACACGCCCCTCCTGCCCCACACACATGCCCTCCTCTGGCCTTGCACACGCCACCTGCTGCCCCCCACACACGCCCTCCTCTGGCCCTGCACACACCCCCTCCTGCCCCCCACACACGCCCTCCTCTGGCCCTGCACACACCCCCTCCTGCCCCCCACACACGCCCTCCTCTGGCCCTGCACAGTTCTCCTGCCCCACACACAAGCCCTCCTCTGGCCTTGCCCACGCCACCTGCTGCCCCACACACACGCCCTCCTCTGGCCCTGCACACACCCCCTCCTGCCCCCCACACAAGCCCTCCCCTGGCCTTGCACACACCCCCTCCTGCCCCACACACATGCCCTCCTCTGGCCTTGCACACGCCACCTGCTGCCCCACACACATGCCCTCCTCTGGCCTTGCACACGCCACCTGCTGCCCCACACACATGCCCTCCTCTGACCTTGCACATGCCACCTGCTGCCCCCCACACACGCCCTCCTCTGGCCCTGCACAGTTCTCCTGCCCCACACACAAGCCCTCCTCTGGCCTTGCACACGCCACCTGCTGCCCCCCACACACGCCCCCCTCTGGCCCTGCACACACCCCCTCCTGCCCCCCACACAAGCCCTCCCCTGGCCTTGCACACGCCCCCTCCTGCCCCACACACATGCCCTCCTCTGGCCTTGCACACACCACCTGCTGCCCCACACACATGCCCTCCTCTGGCCTTGCACACGCCACCTGCTGCCCCCCACACAAGCCCTCCCCTGGCCTTGCACACGCCACCTGCTGCCCCACACACACGCCCTCCTCTGGCCCTGCACACAGCCTTTACTGCCCCACACACACCCTCCTGCACATCACACACACGCCCCCTCCTGCCCCACACACATGCCCCTTCCTGTCCCTGTGAATGGCTACACCATCCACTCTTTGCACACTTCCATAGACGATATTGCTGCCTCACGGATCTGCAGATGTATCTGGGCCATGCCTTGCTGAACTCTTGTGCATAATTCACACAGCAGTGTTACCCTACTGTATGCAGTCTGTTTACTGAACTATAACAGAATACACACTGTATCTCCTCACACAGCATTGTTACCTTACTGTATGCAGTCTGTTTACTGAACTATAACAGAATACACACTGTATCTCCTCACACAGCATTGTTACATTACTGTATGCAGTCTGTTTACTGAACTATAACAGAATACACACTGTATCTCCTCACACAACATTGTTACATTACTGTACGCAGTCTGTTTACTGAACACAGGACACACACACTGTATCTACTCACACAGCATTGTTACATTACTGTATGCAGTCTGTATACTGAACACAGGACACACTGTATCTCCTCACACAGCATTGTTACATTACTGTATGCAGTCTGTATACTGAACACAGGACACACACTGTATCTCCTCACACAGCATTGTTACATTACTGTACGCAGTCTGTTTACTGAACACAGGACACACACTGCATCTCCTCACACAGCATTGTTACATTACTGTATGCAGTCTGTTTACTGAACTCAGGACACACACTGCATCTCCTCACACAGCATTGTTACATTACTGTATGCAGCCTGTTTACTGAACACAGGGCACACTGTATCTCCTCACACAGCATTGTAACCTTACTGTACGCAGCCTGTTTACTGAACACAGGGCACACTGTATCTCCTCACACAGCATTGTAACCTTACTGTATGCAGCCTGTTTACTGAACACAGGGCACACTGTATCTCCTCACACAGCATTGTAACCTTACTGTACGCAGCCTGTTTTTCTGAACTATAACACACACTGTATCTCCTCACACAGCATTGTTACATTACTGTATACAGCCTGTTTACTGAACACACGACACACACACTGTATCTCCTCACACAGCAGTGTTACATTACTGTATGCAGCCTGTTTACTGAACTATGACACATACTGTATCCTCTCACAAAAGTTCTGGATACATAATACAAACATTACATGTGAGAGCAGCTGCAGTTTCCTGTATTCACCAGCAGGGGCAAATTGTGCTGCTGGCACTGCTGATCCTTTCCCAGGATTGGGAACTGTTCATCTGCTGCACCAAGCAACCTTTCTGATTAACCAGATTACTACTATTTATATTCCATGGTGTGCACACCTTAAAGTGGGATTGTCACCATAAAAATCAAATTTCAACAGCAACTGGTCTGAGTGTATTAAGTGATAAACATGCTAATCCTGCATGCAAAACATTATAGTTTGGAGTTATCACATACCTCAGGAGAACTGGGGGGGTGTTATCGATAATATATTCCCTCCTCTTCCATGTATTTCCCTGCCTAGCTACCTATCTGAAACATGATCCCCTGCTCATTTGTGTTTACAAGCAAAGCTGAGGTGACTCAGCGATTGGAGGAGAAAAGCACTTTTCTGAGTGTTTTGTGATTAGCTTTTTTTAAAAATCGCTCCCATTCACTTTCATTAAAATCGCGCAAAAAATCACCACAATTTTGTTATTGCGTACGTGAAAATCGTGGGGATTTTTACCACTTTTAATGACGTCAAAGATGACGTCAATATTTACCTTCCTGGCTCCTGCGCAGGCGCTCTGATGGCTGTCGGCTCCGAAGTAGGCGGAAATACCCGATCGCCGTCGGGTCCGCTCTACTGCGCAGGCACAAGTCTCCAGCGCCTGCGCAATAGAGCGAACCCGACTGAGATCGGGTATTTCCATCTACTTCAGAGCCGAAAGCAGCCACAGCACCCCCGCTGGAGCCAGCAAAGGTAAATATTGATTTTACAGTCGGCTCTGTCGCCGGCTGTTCAATATATACATCTAGCGACTTGGCAGCCAATTCACCATCCAATTTGATAATGATTATCAGATCTGATGAACATGGGTGATGCCAAGTGCATGCAAGATGTTGGGCCATTGTGGTCGATCAGGTGCACGGCGGTAATATGCAATATCGGGAACAACAAAACACCCACAACTGCTAAGGTTTTTGTGGCCCCAAGCGGACTGCAGGAAGTGGCCCTATCCTGCGCCTCAGCAAATAATGGGCGTGGCTATTCCACAGAAATTGGGCATGGCCATGACATGTGGGGGGAAGGGGAGTTTGTGGTGCGCATAGCGCGCCGAAAAATTAGCGGGGGGGGGGGGGGGGGAAGGTTTGAAAAAAATGGACTTGGCCATGTCATTGAAAATAAATGCAATGTGGGCAAACATTTCAGCAGAAAACAAAACGTAATTTGGGACACATTTCAGCAGAAAACAAAACGCAATTTGGGACACATTTCAGCAGAAAACAAAACGTAATTTGGGACACATTTCAGCAGAAAACAAAACGTAATTTGGGCAACATTTCAGAGAAAAAAAAAAAATAATTTACTCACCTCAACTGTCAAAAGTCTCATCTACTGACTACCGGCTGGCCTCTGGATCCCAGCTCCCCCAGACAATCCTCCTGCAATCTCCCATTCTCCTGTGCTGAATTGAATAGCAGGGCTACAGGAAGATGGCGCCCGAAGCCCCGTACTGGAGCCACAAATAGTCTCCAGTACAGGGCTTCAGACGCCATCTTCCCGTAGCCCTGCTCTGCCTGCCGGGAGACTTGACTATGCAGGCTGGAGTGGGGCTGCGGTGTGGGCTATGAACTGGCTGACGCGGCATCTATTAGACGCTGTAGCCAGCCCAGTGCGGACAACAGTGGGACATCACAGAGCCTCCGAGGCCCCTAAAGACATGATGCCCCACTTGGTCTGCTTGGTGCCTGACGGCGCCCCTGCCCCCCAATGTCCAATGTTCCCCCACTGCCAGGAGGGGTGTCTGTGTCCACCCCTCCTGCAGAACTCCAACTCCCCCAACACACAGCTCAATCACTGCTGCTGATCAATCAGACAAGGAAACAACAACAGGACAATCCAGACTAGAGGGCTGCTAATCTCATTAGTGACAAGTTACACACCTGGCAATCCCCTCTGTAATGCAGCAGATACAGCCAGACATGTTATCTGTGACCTGCTCACTGCCTCCCCCTATTCACAGCAGTGTGCAGAGCAGGGAACTACAAACATAATAAAAAAGGAAAAAGGGGGAAAATGTACACAAATTGTTTCCATGTGATATAATGTAATATATAAACACATACATTACATCACATAGAAGAGACATTGTGCAATACAGAGACAATCATACTTGAAATGAATCTTTGCATGTAGACAATCCTACACTTCACTGGAATCTCCTGATCACAAAAGGTTTTCATTTTTTAAAAAAAATATTTTTACAAAGGTCCTTTTTTTTCTTTATTCATCTTTGACACAACACACGAGTGCTTTGTATACGGTATTTTTTTTTTGTGGGGGGGGGGGGGGGGGGGGGGGGGGGGGGGGGGGGGGGGACATCAGTTCCCAGCACATGAATAGAATCTGAAGGGAAAACTGATGACTGTATAATATAAATATATATATATATATATATATATATATATATATATATATATATATATATATATATATATATATATATATATATATATATATATATATATTATATATATATATATATATATATATATATATATGTTACGGCCAAAACCAGAAATGGACCAATTCTAGAACTGGCCAATTTGACGTCGACCAAAGTCCAAAATGCTGGGAATTTCTGACATTGGCCGGCCAGTTCTAGAAACGGCCAAAGTCAGTCAGCCAAAGTCCAAAACGCACAAATCCCAGAACATCCCGTGTCCTGTCCAGCACCATGAATGGCACTCGGAACTTCCTCTCTGCTCTGAAAGATACAGCATAATAATGTTTTAAAGAAAAGCATTTCTTTGTTTCAACTGATACAAATCCTGCAATAAATCTGCAGTGTGGCTACTCCCTGCTTTCACGGAAGCAGGCATAGTGTTAACATCCTGTGCTTTCGAATTAGCTTATCTGACATGGCAGTCAGGTGACACAGGGAAGAGATCAAATTACAACTTTGATTAGTCACAGATGAGGAGGAATTAGACAGGCTAAATTCGCTAAATACATACAGGCTGAGGAGGAAGCCGGCAGGAAGAAGATGGAGAGAAGGAATGAAAGTGCTATTTCATCGGCAAAACAGCAGCAGGAAAGGCATCCCTGGGTCCTGACTCCCGAGAAACAAGACGGAAGGCAGCAGGGAGCAGTGAGAAGGCGGAAGGCAGCGGGGAGCAGTGAGAAGGCGGAAGGCAGCGGGGAGCAGTAAGAAGGCAGCAGTGAGAAGGCGGAAGGCAGCGGGGAGCAGTGAGAAGGCGGAAGGCAGCGGGGAGCAGTGAGAAGGCGGAAGGCAGCGGGGAGCAGTGAGAAGACGGAAGACAGCGGGGAGCAGTGAGAAGGCGGAAGGCAGCGGGGAGCAGTGAGAAGACGGAAGACAGCGGGGAGCAGTGAGAAGGCGGAAGGCAGCAGTGAGAAGGCGGAAGGCAGCGGGGAGGCAGTGAGAAGGCGGAAGGCAGCAGAGAGCAGTAAGAAGGCGGAAGGCAGCAGGGAGCAGTGAGAAGACGGAAGACAGCGGAGAGCAGTGAGAAGGCGGAAGGCAGCAGAGAGCAGTGAGAAGGCGGAAGGCAGCAGAGAGCAGTGAGAAGGCGGAAGGCAGCAGAGAGCAGTGAGAAGGCGGAAGGCAGCGGGAGCAGTGAGAAGGCGGAAGGCAGCGGGGAGCAGTGAGAAGGCGGAAGGCAGCGGGGAGCAGTGAGAGGCGGAAGGCAGCGGGGAGCAGTGAGAAGGCGGAAGGCAGCGGGGAGCAGTGAGAAGGCGGAAGGCAGCGGGAGCAGTGAGAAGGCGGAAGGCAGCGGGGAGCAGTGAGAAGGCGGAAGGCAGCGGGGAGCAGTGAGAAGGCGGAAGGCAGCGGGGAGCAGTGAGAAGGCGGAAGGCAGCGGGGAGCAGTGAGAAGGCGGAAGGCAGCGGGGAGCAGTGAGAAGGCGGAAGGCAGCGGGGGAGCAGTGAGAAGGCGGAAGGCAGCGGGGAGCAGTGAGAAGGCGGAAGGCAGCGGGGAGCAGTGAGAAGGCGGAAGGCAGCGGGGAGCAGTGAGAAGGCGGAAGGCAGCGGGGAGCAGTGAGAAGGCGGAAGGCAGCGGGGAGCAGTGAGAAGGCGGAAGGCAGCGGGGAGCAGTGAGAAGGCGGAAGGCAGCGGGGGAGCAGTGAGAAGGCGGAAGGCAGCGGGGAGCAGTGAGAAGGCAGAAGGCAGCGGGGAGCAGTGAGAAGGCAGAAGGCAGCGGGGAGCAGTGAGAAGGCAGAAGGCAGCGGGGAGCAGTAAGAAGGCAGAAGGCAGCGGGGAGCAGTGAGAAGGCGGAAGGCAGCGGGGAGCAGTGAGAAGCAGAATTGGACAAGCGGGGAATTGAAAAGCAGGGGACAGCGGCACAACTTGCAGTGAACGGAGAGCTGGGCATCGGCACAACATGCAGGCAGACGAACAGGGAACTGGACGGGCAGAAGGCGCAACATGCAGGCAGCCGCAGACCGAACGGGGAACTGGACGGGCAGAAGCGCAACATGCAGGCAGCCGCAGACGAATGGGGAACTGGACGGGCAGAAGCGCAACATGCAGGCAGACGAACGGGGAACTGGACGGGCAGGCTGGATACGAACAGGGAATTGAAAAGCGGGGGACAGCAGCACTACTTGCAGTGCACGGAGAGTGGGACAGCACTTCCTAAAAGGTGAGCTTCTGGACTGGCCGGCCACATTTAGTCAGAACGCATTCTGGCCGGCCAAAGTCCGAAATTCTGCAGCATTTCTTATATTGGCCGCATCAGGCGGCCACTTCGCGTTGTGACCGGCCAGAACCCGAAGTGGCCAGACTTCGGGTTCTGGCCATAACATATACAATCCAATTCACTCTACTTACATAAGGGTCAGCAGTACCTCCACACTCCACACTCCTCTCCTGCCAGCTCCAGACCTGACTCCCAGAATCCTCTGCTGCTCCTGCCACAGGGGAGAGGTGATTGCTGCTAATCTACAACATTAACCCCTCCATGTCTGACCAGTAGCAGGCTGCCCACTCACAGCAGGATGTCGGCTGACTCTTGAGCTTGCTGCTGTTTTCCCAAACAGCACCTTCATGGAGAGGAATACGACTGAGGAGATAACAGATTACAGATCAGATAAAGGTGCCCACCAATGCTAGGTACCCACTAATGCTAGGTACCCACTAATGCTAGGCGTCCACCAATGCTAGGCGCCCACTACTGCTAGGCGCCCACTACTGCTAGGCGCCCACCAATGCTAGGCGCCCACTACTGCTAGGCGCCCACTACTGCTAGGCGCCCACTACTGCTAGGCGCCCATTACTGCTAGGCACCCACTACTGCTTGGCGCCCACTACTGCTAGGCGCCCACTACTGCTAGGCGCCCACTACTGCTAGGCGCCCACCACTGCTAGGCGCCCACTAATGCTAGGCGCCCACTACTGCTAGGCGCCCACTACTGCTAGGCGCCCACTACTGCTAGGCGCCCACCACTGCTAGGCGCCCACTAATGCTAGGCGCTCACTACTGCTAGGCGCCCACTACTGCTAGGTGCCCACTACTGCTAGGCGTCCACTACTGCTAGGCGCCCACTACTGCTAGGCGCCCACTACTGCTAGGTACCCACTACTGCTAGGCACCCACCAATGCTAGGCGCCCACCAATGCTAGGCGCCCACCAATGCTAGGCGCCCACTACTGCTAGGCGCCCACTAATGCTAGGCGCTCACTACTGCTAGATGCCCACTACTGCTAGGCGCCCACCAATGCTAGGTGCCCACTACTGCTAGGCGCCCACTACTGCTAGGCACCCACTACTGCTAGGTGCCCACTACTGCTAGGCGCCCACCAATGCTAGGTGCCCACTACTGCTAGGCGCCCACTACTGCTAGGCGCCCACTAATGCTAGGTGCCCACTACTGCTAGGCGCCCACCAATGCTAGGTGCCCACTACTGCTAGGCGCCCACT
Source organism: Hyperolius riggenbachi (assembly GCF_040937935.1). Lineage (NCBI taxonomy): Eukaryota > Metazoa > Chordata > Amphibia > Anura > Hyperoliidae > Hyperolius > Hyperolius riggenbachi. The sequence continues at coordinate 16,461,082 of NC_090649.1, read as the reverse complement.
ACTGCTAGGTGCCCACTACTGCTAGGCGCCCACTACTGCTAGGCGCCCACTACTGCTAGGCGCCCACTACTGCTAGGCGCCCACTAATGCTAGGCGCCCACTACTGCTAGGCGCCCACTAATGCTAGGTGCCCACTAATGCTAGGCGCCCACTACTGCTAGGCGCCCACTACTGCTAGGCGCCCACCAATGCTAGGCGCCCACTACTGCTAGGCGCCCACTACTGCTAGGTGCTCACTACTGCTAGGCGCCCACTAATGCTAGGTGCCCACTACTGCTAGGTGCCCACTACTGCTAGGTGCCCACCAATGCTAGGCGCCCACTACTGCTAGGTGCCCACCAATGCTAGGCGCCCACTACTGCTAGGCGCCCACTAATGTTAGGTGCCCACTAATGCTAGGCGCCCACTACTGCTAGGTGCTCACTACTGCTAGGCGCCCACCACTGCTAGGTGCTCACTACTGCTAGGCGCCCACTAATGCTAGGTGCCCACTACTGCTAGGTGCCCACTACTGCTAGGTGCCCACTACTGCTAGGTGCCCACCAATGCTAGGCGCCCACTACTGCTAGGCGCCCACTAATGCTAGGCGCCCACTACTGCTAGGCGCCCACTACTGCTAGGCGCCCACCAATGCTAGGTGCCCCCTTCTGCTAGGCGCCCATTACTGCTAGGCACCCACTACTGCTAGGCACCCACTACTGCTAGGTGCTCACTACTGCTAGGTGCCCACTACTGCTAGGTGCCCACCAATGCTAGGCGCCCACTACTGCTAGGCGCCCACCAATGCTAGGCGCCCACTACTGCTAGGCGCCCACTAATGTTAGGTGCCCACTAATGCTAGGCGCCCACTACTGCTAGGCGCTCACTACTGCTAGGCGCCCACTACTGCTAGGTGCTCACTACTGCTAGGCGCCCACTACTGCTAGGCGCCCACCAATGCTAGGCGCCCACTACTGCTAGGCGCCCACTAATGTTAGGTGCCCACTAATGCTAGGCGCCCACTACTGCTAGGCGCTCACTACTGCTAGGCGCCCACTACTGCTAGGTGCTCACTACTGCTAGGCGCCCACTACTGCTAGGCGCCCACTACTGCTAGGCGCCCACCAATGCTAGGCGCCCACTACTGCTAGGCGCCCACCACTGCTAGGCGCCCACTACTGCTAGGTGCTCACTACTGCTGGGCGCCCACTAATGCTAGGTGCTCACTACTGCTGGGCGCCCACTAATGCTAGGCGCCCACTACTGCTAGGCGCCCACCAATGCTAGGCGCCCACTACTGCTAGGCGCCCACTACTGCTAGGCGCCCACCAATGCTAGGTGCCCCCTTCTGCTAGGCGCCCATTACTGCTAGGCACCCACTACTGCTAGGCACCCACTAATGCTAGGTGCCCACTACTGCTAGGTGCCCACTACTGCTAGGTGCCCACTACTGCTAGGTGCCCACTACTGCTAGGTGCCCACTACTGCTAGGTGCCCACCAATGCTAGGCGCCCACCAATGCTAGGTGCTCACTACTGCTAGGCGCCCACTAATGCTAGGCGCCCACTACTGCTAGGCGCTCACTACTGCTAGGTGCCCACTACTGCTAGGCGCCCACTACTGCTAGGCGCTCACTACTGCTAGGTGCCCACTACTGCTGGGCGCCCACTAATGCTAGGCGCCCTCTAATGCTAGGCGCCCACTACTGCTAGGCGCCCACTACTGCTAGGCGCCCACTACTGCTAGGCGCTCACTAATGCTAGGTGCTCACTACTGCTGGGCGCCCACTAATGCTAGGCGCCCACTACTGCTAGGCGCCCACCAATGCTAGGCGCCCACTACTGCTAGGCGCCCACTACTGCTAGGCGCCCACCAATGCTAGGTGCCCACTAATGCTAGGTGCTCACTAATGCTAGGCGCCCACTACTGCTAGGTGCCCACTAATGCTAGGCGCCCACTACTGCTAGGTGCCCACTACTGCTAGGTGCCCACTAATGCTAGGCGCCCATTACTGCTAGGCGCTCACTACTGCTAGGCGCCCACCAATGCTAGGTGCTCACTACTGCTAGGCGCCCACTACTGCTAGGTGCCCACTAATGCTAGGCGCCCACTACTGCTAGGCGCCCATTACTGCTAGGCGCTCACTACTGCTAGGCGCCCACCACTGCTAGGTGCCCACTACTGCTAGGCGCCCACCACTGCTAGGCGCCCACTACTGCTAGGCGCCCACCACTGCTAGGTGCCCACTACTGCTAGGCGCCCATTACTGCTAGGCGCCCACCAATGCTAGGTGCTCACTACTGCTAGGCGCCCACTACTGCTAGGCGCCCACCACTGCTAGGCGCCCACCACTGCTAGGCGCCCACTAATGCTAGGTGCTCACTACTGCTAGGCGCCCACCACTGCTAGGCGCCCACTACTGCTAGGCGCCCATTACTGCTAGGCGCCCACCAATGCTAGGTGCTCACTACTGCTAGGCGCCCACTACTGCTAGGCGCCCACTACTGCTAGGCGCCCACTACTGCTAGGCGCCCACCAATGCTAGGCGCCCACCAATGCTAGGCGCCCACTACTGCTAGGCGCCCACCACTGCTAGGCGCCCACTACTGCTAGGCACCCACTACTGCTAGGCACCCACTACTGCTAGGCGCCCACTACTGCTAGGTGCCCACTAATGCTAGGCGCCCACCAATGCTAGGCGCCCACTACTGCTAGGTGCTCACTACTGCTAGGTGCTCACTACTGCTAGGTGCCCACTACTGCTAGGTGCTCACTAATGCTAGGCGCCCACTACTGCTAGGTGCCCACTACTGCTAGGTGCCCACTACTGCAAGGTGCCCACTACTGCTAGGCGCCCACTACTGCTAGGCGCCCACTACTGCTAGGCGCCCACTACTGCTAGGCGCCCACTAATACTAGGCGCTCACCACTGCTAGGCGCCCACCACTGCTAGGCGCCCACTACTGCTAGGTGCCCACTAATGCTAGGCGCCCACCAATGCTAGGCGCCCACTACTGCTAGGTGCCCACTACTGCTAGGTGCTCACTACTGCTAGGCGCCCACTACTGCTAGGCGCCCACTACTGCTAGGTGCCCACTACTGCTAGGTGCCCACTACTGCTAGGTGCCCACTACTGCTAGGCGCCCACCAATGCTAGGCGCCCACCAATGCTAGGCGCCCACCAATGCTAGGCGCCCACTACTGCTAGGTGCCCACTACTGCTAGGCGCCCACTACTGCTAGGTGCCCACTAATACTAGGCGCTCACTACTGCTAGGCGCCCACTACTGCTAGGCGCCCACCACTGCTAGGCGCCCACCACTGCTAGGCGCCCACCACTGCTAGGCGCCCACTACTGCTAGGTGCTCACTACTGCTAGGTGCCCACTACTGCTAGGCGCCCACCAATGCTAGGCGCCCACCAATGCTAGGCGCTCACTACTGCTAGGCGCTCACTACTGCTAGGCGCCCACCAATGCTAGGCGCCCACTACTGCTAGGCGCCCACTACTGCTAGGCGCCCACCAATGCTTGGCGCCCACTACTGCTAGGCGCCCACTACTGCTAGGCGCCCACTACTGCTAGGCGCCCACCAATGCTAGGCGCCCCACCAATGCTAGGCGCCCACTAATGCTAGGTGCCCACTAATGCTAGGCGCCCACCAATGCTAGGCGCCCACCAATGCTAGGCGCCCACTAATGCTAGGCACTCACTACGGCTAGGCACCCACTACTGCTAGGTGCCCACTACTGCTAGGCGCCCACCAATGCTAGGTGCTCACTACTGCTAGGCGCCCACTACTGCTAGGCGCCCACCAATGCTAGGCGCCCACTACTGCTAGGCGCCCACCAATGCTAGGCGCCCACTACTGCTAGGCGCCCACTACTGCTAGGCGCCCACCACTGCTAGGCGCCCACTAATGCTAGGTGCTCACTACTGCTGGGCGCCCATCAATGCTAGGCGCCCACTACTGCTAGGTGCTCACTACTGCTAGGCGCCCACCAATGCTAGGCGCCCACCACTGCTAGGCGCCCACTAATGCTAGGTGCCCACTACTGCTAGGTGCCCACTAATGCTAGGCGCTCACTACTGCTAGGCGCCCACTAATGCTAGGTGCCCACTACTGCTAGGCGCCCACCAATGCTAGGCGCCCACCAATGCTAGGCGCCCACTACTGCTAGGCGCCCACTACTGCTAGGCGCCCACTACTGCTAGGTGCCCACTACTGCTAGGCGCTCACTAATGCTAGGCGCCCACTACTGCTAGGCGCCCACTACTGCTAGGTGCCCACTACTGCTAGGCGCCCACTACTGCTAGGCGCCCACTACTGCTAGGCGCCCACTACTGCTAGGCGCCCACTAATGCTAGGCGCTCACTACTGCTAGGCGCCCACTACTGCTAGGTGCCCACTACTGCTAGGCGCTCACTACTGCTAGGCGCCCACTACTGCTAGGCGCCCACTACTGCTAGGGGCCCACTACTGCTAGGGGCCCACCAATGCTAGGCGCCCACCAATGCTAGGTGCCCACTACTGCTAGGCGCCCACTAATGCTAGGCGCTCACTACTGCTAGGCGCCCACTACTGCTAGGCGCCCACTACTGCTAGGCGCCCACCACTGCTAGGCGCCCACCACTGCTAGGTGCCCACCACTGCTAGGCGCCCACTACTGCTAGGTGCACAATAAAATTTTGTGATAGATGGTTCCATAGATAATTTCCGATATTTTTTTTTGAATGGCCTTTCTGGTTGATATCTTATAGAAGTACAAAACCCCATCATGTGTACATAGCATGATCATGCAATCTGGATTGTACAATCTTACCACTTATGTAATATGAGGGAATATCCATTTAAAGTCTATTCACTTTGTTTACTCTCCTACTGTTATATTTTACAATCCAGATTGTATCATTGATGGGCATCTTAAAAGAAGCCTGAATCACAGTTTGTGGAGGCTGCCATATTTATTTCCTCATAAACAATACCAGTTGCCTGGTTGCCCTGCTAATCTATTTGACTGCAGTAGTGTCTGAATCACACCAGAAACAAGCATGCAGCTTATCTTGTCAGATCTGACAATGTCATAAACACCTGATCTGCTGCATGCTTGTTCAGGGGCTATGGCTGAAAGTATTAGAGGAGAGGACCAGAAGGACAGCCAGGTAACCTCTCACTTCAGGTGACATATAAAGCTGGAAACTCTCTCTCCACAGCCTGTGCATTCATCACTATCGGTATGTGATCACTCTTTTTGGTGGTGCTAAAGACCACAATAACTTCTTTGATCCTTTTTTTTCCTTTTTGTATTTAAAAGGACAACAGTGACAAGAGGCATATGGAAGCTCCCATATTTATTTCCTTTTAAAGGATACCACAACTGAAATGTGACATAATGAGATAGACATGTGTGTGTACAGTGCCTAGCACACAGATAACTATGCGGTGTTCCTTTTTTTCTTTCTCTGCCTGAAAGAGTTAAATATCAGGTATGTAAGTGGCTCACTCAGTCCTGACTCAGACAGGAAGTGACTGCAGTGTGACCCTCACTGGTAAGAAATTCCCCTTTACCTCTTTCTTGCTCTCAGAAGCCATTTTCTGCTAGGAAAGGGTTTTATAGTTGGAATTTCTTATCAGTGAGGGTCACACTGTAGTCACCTCCTGTCTGAGTCAGGACTGAGTCAGCCACTTACATACCTGATATTTAACTCTTTCAGGCAGAGAAAGAAAAAAAGGAACACAGCATAGTTATCTGTGTGCTAGGCACTGTACACACACATGTCTATCTCATTATGTCACATTTCAGTTGTGGTATCCTTTAAGCAATACCAATTCCCAGGCTGTCCTGCTAATCCTCTGCCTAATACTTTTAGACATACACCCTGAACAAGCATGCAGCAGATCAGGGGTTTCCGACATTATTGTCAGATCTAACAAGATTAACTGCATGCTTGTTAATGGTGTGATTCAGACACTACTGCAGCCAAATAGATCAGCAGGACTGCCGGGCAACTGGTATTGTTTAGAAGGAAATAAATTCTTCTTACTGCAGTTGTCTTTCAGTGACAGGTTGTTAATGTTGCACTATGCAGTCAGGTTCCTAACATCTCTGTATGCAGCTTCCTAGTAACTATGACTAAGGGCGTATTCTGAGCCCGACACGCATCAGTTTGATCCTGTGGTTGTTTGTGTATTCATGTGTGGATGTTCCTAATAAAGAATACCAGCTTTGTTCCATCCCACTGTGGTTTGTGGATCCTCCTTCTAGGCAGCTTCCTCATTGTCGGATATTAGCCCAATGACAAGGATATTAGCCCAATTGCTGTACAAATCAATAGCAAAATGCTGTACCTTGAGTATTGTCCTGTACACTCCCCCCGCCCAACACATGATGTAACTCCTCCCCCCACATAAAGCAGAACACATCGCTTGCTCACAGGCTAGGGGTGCGTCTGCACAGCCTCATACATGCAGTGTCCCCGGGCTTGGGTCCCACTCCTTGTCAGACGACATTGAGTGTGTTCAGCCCTACAGACAGAGTTTTCAGGTATATAAAGCCATTAAACGCTATGTGAAGCCTCCAGTCTCTGCCTTGCCTCGTCTAGGATGCTAAAAAAAACGGATTTGGATGTCATCCAGGTAATTGCCTGGTAATTAATCTTACCCATCAGATGTCTTCATAGAACTGTCCCTTGACGCCTCCCACGATGCGGTCCAAACGCATCACATGACCACAAACACTTCCTCCTTCAACCCGGAAGGAGGAAGTGTTTGTAATCACATGACCGTGGCTTAGAACGCAGCGTGGGAGGCGCCGAGGGACGGAGCTAAGAAGACGGCTGATGGGTAAGATTAACCCCCCCCACACAGGTGATTTAAAGGATACCCGAGGTGACGTGACATGATGAGATAGACATGTGTATGTACAGTGCCTAGCACACAAACTAACTATGCTGTGTTCCTTTTTTCTTTCTCTGCCAAAACAGTTAAATATCAGGTATGTAAGTGGCTGACTCAGTCCCAACTCAGACAGGACGTTACTACAGTGTGACCCTCACTGATAAGAAATTCCGACTATAAAACCCTTTCCTAGCAGAAGATGGATTCTGAGAGCAAGAAAGAGATAAAAGGGGGAATTTCTTATCAGTGAGGGTCACACTGTAGTCACCTCCTGTCTGAGTCAGGACTGAGACAGCCACTTACATACCTGATATTTAACTCTTTCAGGCAGAGAAAGAAAAAAAGGAACACAATATAGTTACTAGTGTGCTAGCACTGTACATACACATGTCTATCTCATGTCACATGTCACCTCTGGTTTCCTTTAATTACCTGGATGAAATTTGAACAACACCCATTCTGATTTCATCCGTTGCTCATCACTGGTCTCCCGGAAGGGAACCTCCGTATCTATGATAATCATTTCACATTAAGTGTGTGTGTCTCCATCTGCCCAGCACACGCCGCCTCCTCCTCCTCCTGTGCACAACATGCCCCCTCCTGCACAGCACACGCCCCCTCCTGCACAGCACACACCTCATCCTGCAACACACACGTCCCCTACTACCTCGCACATACCCCATCCTGCCATGCACATGCCCCCTCCTGCCCCATACACCCCTCCCCTCCTACCTTGCACATGCCCCCTCCTGCCCCATACACGCCCCTCCACACCTGCCCCACACACACACACCCTCCTTCCCTGCACAGGCACCTCCTGCCAAGCACACGCCCCGCACGCACCCCCCTCCTGCCCAGCACACGCCCCCTCCTACTAAGCACACTCCTCCTCCTGCCCCGCACACGCCCCCTCCTGCCCCACACACACCCCCTCCTGCCCCACACACGCCCCCCTCCCCACCTGCCCCCCACACACCGCCTCCTGCCCTGCACAGGCACCTCCTGCCCCACTTTGCTGTGATTGGCTGCACCATTCACAGTTTGCACACTTCTATGGCCTATAGCACTGCCTCACAATTCTGCATGTGTCTGTGATCAGGGCCATCCCTTGCTGAGCTGTATTGTATCTAATTCTCACAGCATTGTAACCTTACTGTACGCAGTCTGTTTACTGAACACAGGGCACACTGTATCTCCTCCTCACACAGCATTGTTACATTACTGTACACAGCCTGTTTACTGAACACAGGACACACTGCATCTCCTCACACAGCATTGTTACCTTACTGTACGCAGCCTGTTTACTGAACACAGGGCACACTGTATCTCCTCACACAGCATTGTTACCTTTCTGTACGCAGCCTGTATACTGAACACACTGTATCTCCTCACACAGCATTGTTACATTACTGTACGCAGCCTGTTTACTGAACACAGGATACACTGTATCTCCTCACACAGCATTGTTACATTACTGTACGCCGGCTGTTTACTGAACACAGGACACACTGTATCTCCTGACACAGCATTGTTACATTACTGTATGCAGCCTGTTTACTGAACACAGGAAACACTGTATCTCCTCACACAGCATTGTTACATTACTGTATGCAGCCTGTTTACTGAAAACAGGAAACACTGTATCTCCTCACACAGCATTGTTACATTACTGTACGCAGCCTGTATACTGAACACAGGACACACTGTATCTCCTCACACAGCATTGTTACATTACTGTACGCAGCCTGTTTACTGAACACAGGACACACTGTATCTCCTCACACAGCATTGTTACATTACTGTACGCAGCCTGTTTACTGAACACAGGACACACTGTATCTCCTCACACAGCATTGTTACATTACTGTACGCAGCCTGTTTACTGAACACAGGACACACTGTATCTCCTCACACAGCATTGTTACCTTACTGTACGCAGCCTGTTTACTGAACACCGGGCACACTGTATCTCCTCACACAGCATTGTTACATTACTGTACGCAGCCTGTTTACTGAACACAGGACACACTGTATCTCCTCACACAGCATTGTTACATTACTGTACGCAGCCTGTTTACTGAACACAGGACACACCGTATCTCCTCACACAGCATTGTTACATTACTGTATGCAGTCTGTTTACTGAACACAGGACACACACACTGTATCTCCTCACACAGCATTGTTACATTACTGTATGCAGCCTGTTTACTGAACACAGGACACACTGTATCTCCTCACACAGCATTGTTACATTACTGTACGCAGCCTGTTTACTGAACACATGGCACACACTGTATCTCCTCACACAGCATTGTTACCTTACTGTACGCAGTCTGTTTACTGAACACAGGACACACTGCATCTCCTCACACAGCATTGTTACCTTACTGTATGCAGTCTGTTTACTGAACACAGGACACAATGTATCTCCTCACACAGCATTGTTACCTTACTGTACGCAGCCTGTTTACTGAACACAGGACACACTGTATCTCCTCACACAGCATTGTTACATTACTGTACGCAGCCTGTTTACTGAACACAGGACACACCGTATCTCCTCACACAGCATTGTTACATTACTGTATGCAGTCTGTTTACTGAACACAGGACACACACACTGTATCTCCTCACACAGCATTGTTACATTACTGTATGCAGCCTGTTTACTGAACACAGGACACACTGTATCTCCTCACACAGCATTGTTACATTACTGTACGCAGCCTGTTTACTGAACACATGGCACACACTGTATCTCCTCACACAGCATTGTTACATTACTGTACGCAGCCTGTTTACTGAACACAGGACACACTGTATCTCCTCACACAGCATTGTTACATTACTGTATGCAGCCTGTATACTGAACACAGGGCACACACTGTATCTCCTCACACAGCATTGTTACCTTACTGTACGCAGTCTGTTTACTGAACACAGGGCACACTGTATCTCCTCACACAGCATTGTTACATTACTGTATGCAGCCTGTTTACTGAACACAGGACACACTGTATCTCCTGACACAGGCAGCACACTGGGTATATGGATACATAATACAATTGTTACATGTGAGAGCAGCTGCAGCTTCCTGTATTCACCAGCTGTGGCAGATTTTGCTGCTGGCATTGATGCTGATCACTGCTGATCCTCCCCCAGGATTGGGAACTGTTCATCTGCTGCACCCAGCAGCCTTCCTGATCAACCAGATTACTACTATTTATTCCATGGTGTGCACACCTTAAAGTGGGATTGTCACCATAATAATCAAATTTCAACAGCAACTGGTCTGAGTGTATTAAGTGATAAAGATGCTAATCCTGCATGGAAAACATTATAGTTTGGAGTTATCACATACCTCAGGAGAACTGGCCCTTTAGGCTGCTTCCACACAGGGACGTTACAGGTTAGAGCAGCCTGTAACGCTCCCCAACTCACAGCAATACAAAGTAATGGGGCTGTTCACACTGCCCACGTTGCGTTATATGTAACGCTGCACATTCTTCAGAACGTGCAACATACTATAGCGTTCCAGCGGCTTAAAGGGACACTTAAGTCAAACAAAAAAAATGAGTTTTACTCACCTAGGGCTTCCAATAGCCCCCTGCAGCTGTCCGGTGCCCTCGTCGTCGTCTCCCTCCAATCCTCCTGGCCCCACCGGCAGCCACTTCCTGTTTCGGTGACAGGAGCTGACAGGCTAGGGACGCAAGTGATTCTTCGCGATCCCAGACACATTAGCACCCTCTATGCTGCTGTATGGTATATGATATATGCTATAGCAGCATAGATGGCGCTATTGTGGCCAGGAACGCGAAGAATCACTTGCGTCCCCAGCCTGTCAGCTCCTGTCACCGAAACAGGAAGTGGCTGCCAGGGGGGCCAGGAGGATCGGAGGGAGATGGCGAGGGCACCAGACAGCTGCAGCGGGCTATTGGAAGCCCCAGGTGAGTAAAACTCATTTTTTTTGTTTGACTTAAGTGTCCCTTTAAGCCGCGTTAGACTGTTTGCTCATGCTCAGTGTTGGGGTGGAGAGGAGGCGGGGAGAGGCCGCGCACATGACTACTCAATATGCACTGCACTGGTGGCCGCTGATTGGCTGGCTAGACCACGTGATGCGGAGCGTTTCACTCCGCATCACGTGGTCCCGCCGGCCAATCAGCGCCACTCTCACTGCCCTAATGCAGAAAGAGCCGCTTAACGCAGCTCACTCAACATCCTCTACCAACACCGGCAGGCGTTGCGTTAGGGGACGTTATGCGACCCGTCCCGGTGTGTAACTAGCCTTAACCTGCTGGGCGGTCTGGACGAGCTCAGCTCGTCCAGTACCGCCGGAGCCTGCCGCTCAGGCCCTGCTGGGCCGATTTGGCTCAAATAAAAAGCAGCACACGCAGCCGGCACTTTGCCAGCCGCGTGTGCTGCCTGATCGCCGCCGCGATCCGCCGCGAGCAGCGGCGAAAGAGGGTCCCCCCAGCCGCCTGAGCCCAGCGTAGCCGGAACAAAAAGTTCCGGCCAGCGCTAAGGGCTGGATCGGAGGCGGCTGACGTCAGGACGTCGGCTGACGTCAATGACGTCACTCCGCTCGTCGCTATGGCGACGATGTAAGCAAAACAAGGAAGGCCGCTCATTGCGGCCTTCCTTGTGTATTCTGGGCGCCGGAGGCGATCGGAAGAACGCCTCCGGAGCGCCCTCTAGTGGGCTTTCATGCAGCCAACTGAAAGTTGGCTGCATGAAATAGTTTTTTTTTTATTAAAAAAAAACCCTCCCGCAGCCTGCCTAGCGATCTTAATAGAACGCCAGGCAGGTTAAAGGACTGAAACACGATCCCCTGCTCACTTGTGTTTACAAGCCAAGCTGAGGTGACTCAACGATTGGAGGAGAAAAGCACTTTTCTGAGTGTTTTGTGATTAGCTTTTTTTTTTTAAAATCGCTCCCATTCACTTTCATTAAAATCGCACTAAAAACCACCACAATTTTGCTATTGCGTACGTGAAAATTGTGGCAATTTTTACCACGATTTTAATGAAAGTGAATGGGAGCGATTTTAAAAAACACGAATCAAAATGCTCAGAAAAACGCTTCTAATGTGAATGGGCCCTTAAGGTGCCCATATATACATCTAGCGAGTTGGCAGCCAATTCACCATCCAATTTGATAATGATTATCAGGTCTGATGAACATGGGTGATGCCAAGTGCATGCAAGATGTTGGGCCATTGTGGTCAATCAGGTGCACAACGATAATATTGAGCGAGATCAGGAGGAACGACTAAACACCCAAAACTGTCTCCCCCCCACGGAGCAGTGCTTTTCAGCGCTGCTAGATTTGGGCGCAGCCGGCGCCTCCATAGACTTCAATAGGAATCATTCCTATTGAAGCGCTCAGTGAGTAACGTCGGCTCCGTCAGAAGACGGAGCCGAAGTTGCTTAAAAACATAATAATTCGGCCTCCAGCAATAGCTGGAAGCAGAATTATTTCATTCCCCCACTATCCATGGCGGCCTGGAGAGGGAATAGTAATTAAATCGGCCCGGACTTGTGCAGAAGCAGGATCAGCCATATACCGCTGTATCCTGCGCCCAAGTCTACCGGCGCCGATTTCAAATGTACGCTCCCCCCCACCCCGCATGTCCAGTGTTCCACACTGCCAAGTGCACTATACCCGTGATCTGCACACTTGCCTCTCCAGCTGTTAAGGAACTACAAGTCCAACAATGCATTTGCCTGTATGAATTCATGACTGAGGCTGTCAGACTCCTGCAATGCATTGTGGGACTTGTCACCAGCTGGAGGGCCAAGTTTGTAGATAACTGCACTATACATTACTTGTCTGTGTCCACCCCCCCTGCAGAACTCCAACTCCCCCAACACACAGCTCAATCACTGCTGCTGATCAATCAGACAAGGAAACAACAACAGGACAATCCCAGACTAGAGGGCTGCTAATCTCATTAGTGACAATTTACACACCTGGCAATCCCCTCTGTAATGCAGCAGATACAGCCAGACATGTTATCTGTGACCTGCTCACTGCCTCCCCCTAATCACAGCAATGTGCAGAGCAGGGGGAAGGGAAAAAAAGAGGAAACATGTACACAGGGGCCTCTATTCATTCCCGCATGTGGTAATGCTCAAAACAGCTGACTTTCCTGATCACTCAGCAAAATGTCCATTCATAAAAGCTGTTTCCGCATGAAAAGCTGACATTCCTGTGCTGTGTGGGAAGTTACCGCCTTAGGCAGAGATTATCACAACACACATCACTGAAGGTTAATTCATAAAGATTAGAGCAGGCAGGATGTGAGGAGAACACAGGCTGTTTAGATAAGGCGATAAGCCAGAGGTAACAGGCAAGCTAATGAGACAGACCTCCCAGGCAGCTGCAGTGAGAGCAGAGCAAACGAGGAATCCCAGAATACCCAGGCTGTGTTTTTTAACCCCTTGGGTACTTGTTTTCAGATATATATCACATCAGAAAGCCTGCATGTGTAACATTTTTTGAAGTTCCTCTAAGCTGCTGCAATTAAGTAGATTCATTAGGAAGACTAATAGACAGATTCAGCGCAGATTCATGGCAAGGAGAGGCAGTTTAAAAAAAAATGCACATGTAAAGGGATGCTGGGGCTGCCTCCTTTATACTAATGCTGTCTCAGCAGGAGAAAATGTAACAACTCAGCCAGTACTGCCAGTTTAGAGCGGGAATTCCCCAACCTATTATAGCAAGTGTAAACATTTATATGAATTAGCACACAAAAGTCTAAAATACCGATGCAGTGTTTTCCTTCCAAGATTTTTTTCCCCGCAAATGTTTTATGAATAGAGCCCAAACTGTTTCCATGTGATATAATGTGATATATAAACACTTCACATATAAATTATATTGTGCAATACGGAGACAATCATACTTGAAATGAATATTTGCATGTAGACAATCTTACACTTCAGTGGACTCTCCTTAAGTTATCACAACATATTTTTACTTTAAAAAATATATATTTTTATATAGGTACTTTTTTAAATTCATCTTTGACACAACACATGAGTGCTTTGTATACAGTATTTTTGGGGGGATCAATTCCCAGCATGTGAATAGAATCTGAAGGGAAACCTGATGACTGTATAATAAATCCATACAATCCAATTCACTCTACTTACATAAGGGTCAGCAGTACCTCCACACTCCTCTCCTGCCAGCTCCAGCCCAGAATCCTCTGCTGCTCCTGCCACAGGTGAGGAGTGATTGCTGCTAATCTACAACATTAACCCCTCCATGTCTGACCAGGAGCAGGCAGCCCACTCACAGCATGATGTCCTGTCACTGTGCTTGCTGTTGGTTTCCCAAACAGCACCTTCATGGAGAGGAATACCACTGAGGAGGAGACAACAGATTACAGATCATCTAAGGCCACATACACACATCAGACCATAGTCTTTGGAAAATGAAAGATCACAGACCAATCTTACCACCCTTCCTGTAGTATGAGAGCCAAACCTACACAGTCTTCTCTATGGAGCTGAACTCCACATCAGGAAAAAATCTTGGCAAGATGCTGCACACACAGATGCTGTACAGACACAAAAGATCTGCAAAAGATCTGTTCCTGCAAAAGATCCGTTCCTGCAAATTGCAATGATAGTCTATGACATCTGCAGATCATCATACACACATGATTTAACTGACATTCATCTGCAGATCTGCAGATCTGAAAATCCATCCTGGTGGATCTGATCTGCAGATGAATGTCAGTTAAATCATGTGTGTATGATGATCTGCAGATCTCATAGACTATCATTGCAATTTGCAGGAATGAATTTTTGGCAAGAACAGATCTTTTGCAGATACTGATCTTTTGTGTCTGTACAGCATCTGTGTGTGCAGCATCTTGCCAAGATTTCTGTCTGATGTGGAGTTCAGCTCCATAGAAAAGACTGTGTAGAGTATGGCTCTCATACTACATGAAGGGTGGTAAGATTGGTCTGTGATCTTTCATTTTCAAAAGACTATGGTCTGATGTTTGTATGTGGCCTAAAGGTGCCAACTACTGCTAGGTGCTCAATACAATTTTGTGTTAGATAGATGGTTCCATAGATCATTTCCGTCATGTCCGATTTTTTTTTTTAATGTTTTTTTCTCTGGTTGATTTCTCATAGAAGTGAATGGAAAACGCATCATGTGTACCGAGCATTATAATGCAATCTCGATTGTACAATCTTACCACTTCTATGTAATATCAGAGAATACTTAAACTATCCATTTTAAGCCCCATCTGCACCATACAATTTTATTGTGCAATTCGATTCATCGATTTGATTAAATCCGACATGTCCAATCAGGATTCAGTGTGGTCGAATGTCTTTGCAGAACAACATCACACTACTGATCAATTCTAATTGAATCCCGATCGAACATGTCGGATTTAATTGAATTGATAAATCGAATCGCACAAAAAATTGGATGGTGTAGATGAGGCTTAAAATCTATTCACTTTTTTTTACCCTCCTACTGTTAGATTGTACAATCCAGATTGTATCACTGATAGGCATCTTAAAAGAAGCCCGAATTAAGAAGTATACGGAGGCTGCCATATTTATTTCCTTTTAAGCAATACAAGTTGCCTGGCTGCTCTGCTAATCTCTCTGGCTGCAGTAGTGTCTGAATCACAACAGCATGCAGCTAATCTTGTCAGATCTGACAAATATGTCAGAAACACCTGATCTGCTGCATGCTTGTTCAGGGGCTATGGCTGAAAGTATTAGAGGCAGAGGATCCGCAGGACAGCCAGGTAACTGGTATTGTTAAAAAGGAAATACATATGGCAGCCTCCATATACCTCTCACTTCAGTTGTCATATAAACTCCCATCTACACGATACAATTTTTTTTGTACAATTTGTTTCAATTCAATCCGACATGTCCGATCGGGATTCAATTCGATTCGATTTGCCATTGCAAAATAATGGCGAATTGAATCCTCATCGGACATGTCAGATTGAATCGTATCACACAAAATATTGTATCGTGTAGATGGGGCTTATGGCTGGAAACTCTCTCTACAGCTTCCATATTTATTTCCTGTTAAGCAATACCAGTTGCCTGGCTATCCTGCTGCTCATTTGCCTCTAATACTATTAGCCATAGCCCCTGAACAAGCATACAGCAGATCAGGTGTTTCTGACATTATTGTCAGATCTGAGAAGACTAGCTGCATGCTTGTTCCTGGTGTGATTCAGACACTACTGCAGCCAAATAGATCAGCAGGACTGCCAGGCAACTAGTATTGTTTAGAAGGCAATAAATAAGGCAGCTTCCATATTCTTCTTACTGCAGTTGTTCTTTAGAGAAAAGTTGTTAATGTTGCACCATGCAGTCCGGTTCCTAACGTCTCTCTATGCAGCTTCCTAGTAGCTATGACTAAAGGTGGGCACACACATCAGACCATAGTCTTTGGAAAATGAAAGATCACAGACCAATTTTACCCCCTTCCATGTAGTATGAGAGCCATACTCTACACAGTCTATTCTATTGAGCT
Organism: Hyperolius riggenbachi; assembly: GCF_040937935.1. Classification (NCBI taxonomy): domain Eukaryota; kingdom Metazoa; phylum Chordata; class Amphibia; order Anura; family Hyperoliidae; genus Hyperolius; species Hyperolius riggenbachi. Next base: position 16,444,677 of record NC_090649.1, on the reverse strand, counting down.
GAACTCCCCATCAGATAAAAATCTTTGCAAGATGCTGCACACACAGATGCTGTACACATGCAACAGATCAGTATCTGCAAAAGATCTGTTCCTGCAAAAGATTCGTTCCTGCAAAATGCATTCATAGTCTATGATATCTGCAGATCATCATACACACCTTGTTTCATCTGCATATCTGACAATCATCTGCAGATCTGAAAATCCATCCTGGTGGATCTGATCTGCAGATGATTGTCAGTTAAACAAGGTGTTTATGAGGATCTGCAGATATCATAGACTATGAATGCATTTTGCAGGAATGGATCTTTTGCAGGAACAGATCTTTTGCAGATACTGATCTGTTGCATGTGTACAGCATCTGTGTGTGCAGCATCTTGCAAAGATTTCTATCTGATGGGGAGTTCAGCTCCATAGAATAGACTGTGTAGGTGTGGCTCTCATACTACATGGAAGGGGGTAAGATCTCTGTCTGATGGGGAGTGCAGCTCCATAGAATAGACTGTGTAGGTGTGGCTCTCATACTACATGGAAGGAGGTAAGATTTCTGTCTGATGGGGAGTGCAGCTCCATAGAATAGACTGTGTAGGTGTGGCTCTCATACTACATGGAAGGGGGTAAGATTTCTGTCTGATGGGGAGTGCAGCTCCATAGAATAGACTGTGTAGGTGTGGCTCTCATACTACATGGAAGGGGGTAAGATTTCTGTCTGATGGGGAGTTCAGCTCCACAGAATAGACTGTGTAGGTGTGGCTCTCATACTACATGGAAGGGGGTAAGATTTCTGTCTGATGGGGAGTGCAGCTCCATAGAATAGACTGTGTAGGTGTGGCTCTCATACTACATGAAGGGGGTAAGATTTCTGTCTGATGGGGAGTGCAGCTCCATAGAATAGACTGTGTAGAGTATGGCTCTCATACTACATGGAAGGGGGTAAGATTTCTGTCTGATGGGGAGTGCAGCTCCATAGAATAGACTGTGTAGGTATGGCTCTCATACTACATGGAAGGGGGTAAGATTTCTGTCTGATGAGGAGTGCAGCTCGATAGAATAGACTGTGTAGGTGTGGCTCTCATACTACATGGAAGGGTGTAAGATTTCTGTCTGATGGGGAGTTCAGCTCCATAGAATAGACTGTAGGTGTGGCTCTCATACTACATGGAAGGGGGTAAGATTTCTATCTGATGGGGAGTGCAGCTCCATAGAATAGACTGTAGGTGTGGCTCTCATACTACATGGAAGGGGGTAAGATTTCTGTCTGATGGGGAGTGCAGCTCCATAGAATAGACTGTGTAGGTGTGGCTCTCATACTACATGGAGGGTGGTAAGATTTCTGTCTGATGGGGAGTGCAGCTCCATAGAATAGACTGTGTAGGTGTGGCTCTCATACTACATGGAAGGGGGTAAGATTTCTGTCTGATGGGGAGTGCAGCTCCATAGAATAGACTGTGTAGGTGTGGCTCTCATACTACATGGAAGGGGGTAAGATTTCTGTCTGATGGGGAGTGCAGCTCCATAGAATAGACTGTGTAGGTGTGGCTCTCATACTACATGGAAGGGGGTAAGATTTCTGTCTGATGGGGAGTGCAGCTCCATAGACTAGACTGTGTAGGTGTGGCTCTCATACTACATGGAAGGGGGTAAGATTTCTGTCTGATGGGGAGTGCAGCTCCATAGAATAGACTGTGTAGGTGTGGCTCTCATACTACATGGAATGGGGTAAGATTTCTGTCTGATGGGGAGTGCAGCTCCATAGAATAGACTGTGTAGGTATGGCTCTCATACTACATGATAGGGGGTAAGATCTCTGTCTAATGGGGAGGTCAGCTCCATAGAATAGACTGTGTAGGTATGGCTCTCATACTACATGGAAGGGGGTAAGATTTCTGTCTGATGGGGAGTGCAGCTCCATAGAAACGACTGTGTAGGTGTGGCTCTCATACTACATGGAAGGGGGTAAGATTTCTGTCTGATGGGGAGTTCAGCTCCATAGAATAGACTGTGTAGGTGTGGCTCTCATACTACATGGAAGGGGGTAAGATTTCTGTCTGATGGGGAGTGCAGCTCCATAGAATAGACTGTGTAGGTGTGGCTCTCATACTACATGGAAGGGGGTAAGATTTCTGTCTGATGGGGAGGGCAGCTCCATAGAATAGACTGTGTAGGTGTGGCTCTCATACTACATGGAAGGGGGTAAGATTTCTGTCTGATGGGGAGTTCAGCTCCATAGAATAGACTGTGTAGGTGTGGCTCTCTCATACTACATGGAAGGGGGTAAGATTTCTGTCTGATGGGGAGTGCAGCTCCATAGAATAGACTGTGTAGGTGTGGCTCTCATACTACATGGAAGGGGGTAAGATTTCTGTCTGATGGGGAGTGCAGCTCCATAGAATAGACTGTGTAGGTGTGGCTCTCATACTACATGGAAGGGGGTAAGATTTCTGTCTGATGGGGAGTGCAGCTCCATAGAATAGACTGTGTAGGTGTGGCTCTCATACTACATGGAAGGGGGTAAGATTTCTGTCTGATGGGGAGTGCAGCTCCATAGAATAGACTGTGTAGGTGTGGCTCTCATACTACATGGAAGGGGGTAAAACTGGTCTGTGATCTTTCATTTTCCAAAGACTTTTATCTGACGTGTGTACCCACCTTTAGGGCCAGTGCACACCAAAAACCTCTAGCAGATCCGCAATACGCTAGAGGATTTTGAAGCAGATTTTCAGAGCGATTCTAAGCATGTTTAGAGAGGTTTTCTACACATGCCTAGCGTTTTTGTGTGGCAGATTTCATGCATTGTTACAGTAAAGCTGTTACTGAACAGCCTCTGTAACAAAAACACCTGGAAAACAGCTCTGATCTACCATTTTTCAGAGCGGGTTTTCCACTCTCCTATACTTTACCATTGAGCCAGAAACACCTCCAAAATCTAAACAATGCTGCAGGACAGGAGTTTGCGTTTGTGAGAAAAACGAGCCGCTCTGTTGTGCACCATCCTATTCACTAACATTAGCCAGGCGGTTTCCCCCCCTGCAAGCATTTTAAAAAAAGGCTTCAGAACCGCTCTGGTGTGCACCAGCCCTAAGGGCGTCTTCTGAGCCCGACATGCGTCAGTTTGATCCTGTGGTTGTTCATGTCTTCATATGTGTGTGTTCCTAATAAAGAATGCCAGCTTTTATCCAATACACGCCCCCTCCTGCCCAGCACACGCCCCCTCCTGCCTAGCACACGCCCCCTCCTGCCCAGCACATGCCCTCTCCTGCCCAGCACACGCCGCCTCCTGCCCCACACATGCTCCCTCCTGCCCCACACATGCCCTCTCCTGCCCAGCACACACCCTCTTTTGCCCCACACACGCTCCCTCCTGCCCCACACACGCCCTCTCCTGCCCAGCACAACCCCCCCTTCTGCCCCACACACGCTCCCTCCTGCCCTACACACAAACCCTCCTGCCCTACACACACACCCTCCTGCCCAGCACATGCCCCCTTCTGCCCCGAACATGCCCCCTTCTGCCCCACACACGCCCCCTCCTGCCCATCACATGCCCCCTTCTGCCCCACACACGCCCACTCCAGCCTAGCACACACCCCCTTCTGCCCAGCACATTCCTTCTCCTGCCCCACTATCACCCCCTCCTGCCCTACACACGCCCCCTCCTGCCCAGCACACACCCCCTTCTGCCCCTCACACGCCCCGTCCTGCCCAGCACATGCCCCGTCCTGCCCAGCACATGCCTGGTCCTGCCCAGCACACACCCCCTCCTGCCCAGCACACACCCCCTCCTGCCCAACACGACCCCTCCTGCCCGAGGGGTTTACCTAGGCAGGAGGAATAGAAGTGAGTGTGGTTTCTTGGCTCTCTGTGTTTACCTGCAGCACCTCTGAGGGGAACAGAAGTGAGTGTGGTTCCTTGGCTCTCTGTGTTTACCTGCAGCACCTCTGAGGAGAACAGAAGTGAGTGTGGTTCCTTGGCTTGCTGTGTTTACCTGCAGCACCTCTGAGGAGAACAGAAGTGAGTGTGGTTCCTTGGCTCTCTGTTTTTACCTGCAGCACCTCTGTGGGGAACAGAAGTGAGGGTGGTTCCTTGGCTTGCTGTGTTTACATGCAGCACCTCTGAGGGGAACAGAAGTGAGTGTGGTTCCTTTGCTCTCTGTGTTTACCTGCAGCACCTCTGAGGGGGAACATGAGTGAGTGTGGTTCCTTTGCTCTCTGTGTTTACCTGCAGCACCTCTGAGGGGGAACATGAGTGAGTGTGGTTCCTTGGCTCTCTGTGTTTACCTGCAGCACCTCTGAGGGGAACAGAAGTGAGTGTGGTTCCTTGGCTCTCTGTGTTTACCTGCAGCACCTCTGAGGGGAACAGAAGTGAGGGTGGTTCCTTGGCTCTCTGTGTTTACCTGCAGCACCTCTGAGGAGAACAGAAGTGAGTGTGGTTCCTTGGCTCTCTGTGTTTACCTGCAGCACCTCTGAGGGGAACAGAAGTGAGGGTGGTTCCTTGGCTCTCTGTGTTTACCTGCAGCACCTCTGAGGAGAACAGAAGTGAGTGTGGTTCCTTGGCTCTCTGTGTTTACCTGCAGCACCTCTGAGGGGAACAGAAGTGAGTGTGGTTCCTTGGCTCTCTGTGTTTACCTGCAGCACCTCTGAGGGGAACAGAAGTGAGTGTGGTTCCTTGGCTTGCTGTGTTTACCTGCAGCACCTCTGAGGGGAACAGAAGTGAGTGTGGTTCCTTGGCTCTCTGTGTTTACCTGCAGCACCTCTGTGGGGTAACAGAAGTGAGTGTGGTTCCTTGGCTCTCTGTGTTTACCTGCAGCACCTCTGAGGGGAACAGAAGTGAGTGTGGTTCCTTGGCTCTCTGTGTTTACCTGCAGCACCTCTGAGGGGAACATAAGTGAGTGTGGTTCCTTGGCTCTCTGTGTTTACCTGCAGCACCTATGAGGAGAACAGAAATGAGTGTGGATCCTTGGCTCTCTGTGTTTACCTGCAGCACCTCTGAGGGGAACAGAAGTGAGTGTGGTTCCATGTCTCTCTGTGTTTACCTGCAGCACCTCTGTGGGGAACAGAAGTGAGTGTGATTCCTTGGCTCTCTGTGTTTACCTGCAGCACCTCTGAGGGGAACTGAAGTGAGTGTGGTTCCTTGGCTCTCTGTGTTTACCTGCAGCACCTCTGAGGGTAACAGAAGTGAGTGTGGTTCCTTGGCTCTCTGTGTTTACCTGCAGCACCTCTGAGGGTAACAGAAGTGAGTGTGGTTCCTTGGCTCTCTGTGTTTACCTGCAGCACCTCTGAGGGGAACAGAAGTGAGTGTGGTTCCTTGGCTCTCTGTTTTTACCTGCAGCACCTCTGAGGGGAACAGAAGTGAGTGTGGTTCCTTGGCTCTCTGTGTTTACCTGCAGCACCTCTGTGGGGAACAGAAGTGAGTGTGATTCCTTGGCTCTCTGTGTTTACCTGCAGCACCTCTGAGGGGAACTGAAGTGAGTGTGGTTCCTTGGCTCTCTGTGTTTACCTGCAGCACCTCTGAGGGTAACAGAAGTGAGTGTGGTTCCTTGGCTCTCTGTGTTTACCTGCAGCACCTCTGAGGGTAACAGAAGTGAGTGTGGTTCCTTGGCTCTCTGTGTTTACCTGCAGCACCTCTGAGGGGAACAGAAGTGAGTGTGGTTCCTTGGCTCTCTGTGTTTACCTGCAGCACCTCTGAGGGGAACAGAAGTGAGGGTGGTTCCTTTGCTCACTGTGTTTACCAGCAGCACCTCTGAGGGGAACAGAAGTGAGTGTGAATCCTTGGCTCTCTGTGTTTACCTGCAGCACCTCTGAGGGGAACAGAAGTATGTGGTTCCTTGGCTCTCTGTGTTTACCTGCAGCACCTCTGAGGGGAACAGAAGTATGTGGTTCCTTGGCTCTCTGTGTTTACCTGCAGCACCTCTGAGGGTAACAGAAGTGAGTGTGGCTCCTTGGCTCTCTGTGTTTACCTGCAGCACCTCTGAGGGGGAACATGAGTGAGTGTGGTTCCTTGGCTCTCTGTGTTTACCTGCAGCACCTCTGAGGGGAACAGAAGTGAGTGTGGCTCCTTGGCTCTCATTGTTTACCTGCAGCACCTCTGAGGGGAACAGAAGTGTGTGTGATTCCTTGGCTCTCTGTGTTTACCAGCAGCACCTCTGAGGGGATCAGAAGTGAGGGTGGTTCCTTGGCTCTCTGTGTTTACCTGCAGCACCTCTGAGGGGAACAGGAGTGAGGGTGGTTCCTTGGCTCTCTGTGTTTACCTGCAGCACCTCTGAGGGGAACAGAAGTGAGTGTGCTCCTTGGCTCTCTGTGTTTACCTGCAGCACCTCTGAGGGGAACAGAAGTGAGTGTGGTTCCTTGGCTCTCTGTGTTTACCTGCAGCACCTCTGAGGGGAACAGAAGTGAGTGTGGCTCCTTGGCTCGCTGTGTTTACCTGCAGCACCTCTGAGGGGAACAGAAGTGAGTGTGGTTCCTTGGCTCTCTGTGTTTACCTGCAGGCACCTCTGAGGGGAACAGAAGTGAGTGTGGTTCCTTGGCTCTCTGTGTTTACCTGCAGCACCTCTGAGGGGAACAGAAGTGAGTGTGGTTCCTTGGCTCTCTGTGTTTACCTGCAGCACCTCTGAGGGTAACAGAAGTAAGTGTGGTTCCTTGGCTCTCTGTGTTTACATGCAGCACCTCTGAGGGGAACAGAAGTGAGGGTGGTTCCTTGGCTCTCTGTGTTTACCAGCAGCACCTCTGAGGGGAACAGAAGTCAGTGTGGTTCCTTAGCTCTCTGTGTTTACCTGCAGCACCTCTGAGGGGAACAGAAGTGTGTGGTTCCTTGGCTCTCTGTGTTTACATGCAGCACCTCTGAGGGGAACAGAAGTGAGGGTGGTTCCTTGGCTCTCTGTGTTTACCAGCAGAACCTCTGAGGGGAACAGAAGTGAGGGTGATTCCTTGGCTCTCTGTGTTTACCAGCAGCACCTCTGAGGGGATCAGAAGTGAGGGTGGTTCATTGGCTCTCTGTGTTTACCTGCAGCACCTCTGAGGGGAACAGAAGTGAGTGTGGTTCCTTGGCTCTCTGTGTTTACCTGCAGCACCTCTGAGGGGAACAGAAGTGAGTGTGGTTCCTTGGCTCTCTGTGTTTACCTGCAGCACCTCTGAGGAGAACAGAAGTGAGTGTGGATCCTTGGCTCTCTGTGTTTACCTGCAGCACCTCTGAGGGGAACAGAAGTGAGTGTGGTTCCATGTCTCTCTGTGTTTACCTGCAGCACCTCTGTGGGGAACAGAAGTGAGTGTGATTCCTTGGCTCTCTGTGTTTACCTGCAGCACCTCTGAGGGGAACTGAAGTGAGTGTGGTTCCTTGGCTCTCTGTGTTTACCTGCAGCACCTCTGAGGGTAACAGAAGTGAGTGTGGTTCCTTGGCTCTCTGTGTTTACCTGCAGCACCTCTGAGGGGAACAGAAGTGAGTGTGGTTCCTTGGCTCTCTGTGTTTACCTGCAGCACCTCTGAGGGGAACAGAAGTGAGTGTGGTTCCTTGGCTCTCTGTTTTTACCTGCAGCACCTCTGAGGGGAACAGAAGTGAGTGTGGTTCCTTGGCTCTCTGTGTTTACCTGCAGCACCTCTGTGGGGAACAGAAGTGAGTGTGATTCCTTGGCTCTCTGTGTTTACCTGCAGCACCTCTGAGGGGAACTGAAGTGAGTGTGGTTCCTTGGCTCTCTGTGTTTACCTGCAGCACCTCTGAGGGTAACAGAAGTGAGTGTGGTTCCTTGGCTCTCTGTGTTTACCTGCAGCACCTCTGAGGGTAACAGAAGTGAGTGTGGTTCCTTGGCTCTCTGTGTTTACCTGCAGCACCTCTGAGGGGAACAGAAGTGAGTGTGGTTCCTTGGCTCTCTGTGTTTACCTGCAGCACCTCTGAGGGGAACAGAAGTGAGGGTGGTTCCTTTGCTCACTGTGTTTACCTGCAGCACCTCTGAGGGGAACAGAAGTGAGTGTGAATCCTTGGCTCTCTGTGTTTACCTGCAGCACCTCTGAGGGGAACAGAAGTATGTGGTTCCTTGGCTCTCTGTGTTTACCTGCAGCACCTCTGAGGGGAACAGAAGTATGTGGTTCCTTGGCTCTCTGTGTTTACCTGCAGCACCTCTGAGGGTAACAGAAGTGAGTGTGGCTCCTTGGCTCTCTGTGTTTACCTGCAGCACCTCTGAGGGGGAACATGAGTGAGTGTGGTTCCTTGGCTCTCTGTGTTTACCTGCAGCACCTCTGAGGGGAACAGAAGTGAGTGTGGCTCCTTGGCTCTCTGTGTTTACCTGCAGCACCTCTGAGGGGAACAGAAGTGTGTGTGATTCCTTGGCTCTCTGTGTTTACCAGCAGCACCTCTGAGGGGATCAGAAGTGAGGGTGGTTCCTTGGCTCTCTGTGTTTACCTGCAGCACCTCTGAGGGGAACAGGAGTGAGGGTGGTTCCTTGGCTCTCTGTGTTTACCTGCAGCACCTCTGAGGGGAACAGAAGTGAGTGTGCTCCTTGGCTCCCTGTGTTTACCTGCAGCACCTCTGAGGGGAACAGAAGTGAGTGTGGTTCCTTGGCTCTCTGTGTTTACCTGCAGCACCTCTGAGGGGAACAGAAGTGAGTGTGGCTCCTTGGCTCGCTGTGTTTACCTGCAGCACCTCTGAGGGGAACAGAAGTGAGTGTGGTTCCTTGGCTCTCTGTGTTTACCTGCAGGCACCTCTGAGGGGAACAGAAGTGAGTGTGGTTCCTTGGCTCTCTGTGTTTACCTGCAGCACCTCTGAGGGGAACAGAAGTGAGTGTGGTTCCTTGGCTCTCTGTGTTTACCTGCAGCACCTCTGAGGGTAACAGAAGTAAGTGTGGTTCCTTGGCTCTCTGTGTTTACATGCAGCACCTCTGAGGGGAACAGAAGTGAGGGTGGTTCCTTGGCTCTCTGTGTTTACCAGCAGCACCTCTGAGGGGAACAGAAGTCAGTGTGGTTCCTTAGCTCTCTGTGTTTACCTGCAGCACCTCTGAGGGGAACAGAAGTGTGTGGTTCCTTGGCTCTCTGTGTTTACATGCAGCACCTCTGAGGGGAACAGAAGTGAGGGTGGTTCCTTGGCTCTCTGTGTTTACCAGCATCACCTCTGAGGGGAACAGAAGTGAGGGTGATTCCTTGGCTCTCTGTGTTTACCAGCAGCACCTCTGAGGGGATCAGAAGTGAGGGTGGTTCATTGGCTCTCTGTGTTTACCTGCAGCACCTCTGAGGGGAACAGAAGTGAGTGTGGTTCCTTGGCTCTCTGTGTTTACCTGCAGCACCTCTGAGGGGAACAGAAGTGAGTGTGGTTCCTTGGCTCTCTGTGTTTACCTGCAGCACCTCTGAGGGGAACAGAAGTGTGTGGTTCCTTGGCTCTCTGTGTTTACATGCAGCACCTCTGAGGGGAACAGAAGTGAGGGTGGTTCCTTGGCTCTCTGTGTTTACCAGCATCACCTCTGAGGGGAACAGAAGTGAGGGTGATTCCTTGGCTCTCTGTGTTTACCAGCAGCACCTCTGAGGGGAACAGAAGTGAGTGTGGCTCCTTGGCTCTCTGTGTTTACCTGCAGCACCTCTGAGGAGAACAGAAGTGAGTGTGGTTCCTTGGCTTGCTGTGTTTGCATGCTGCACCTCTGATGAGGAATTATTATTATTATTATTTATTGTATTTATAAAGTGCCACATATTAGGCAGCGCTGCAGAATAGATGGATTGGTAACATACAAGGTCGGAGATCACAACAAAACCAGATCATGCAATTGTTTAGATAACAGTAGTTCAGTGTCTTTGATGAAAACAGAGTCAGTTCTGGTCAGCTAGAGGGTGTCAGACAGTGAGATTGCACAATCATGCTGGAAACATTAAATCTAAGTACACACATGAGATAAAAGTATTTGGAAAATGAAAGATCACAGACCAATTGTAATACCTTCCATGTAGTATGAGAGCCATAATCTACACAGTCTATTCTATAGAGCTGAACTCCCCATCAGATAGAAATCTTACCCCCTTCCATGTAGTATGAGAGCCATACTCTACACAGTCTATTTTATGGAGCTGCACTCCCCATCAGACAGAAATCTTACCCCCTTCCATGTAGTATGAGAGCCACACCTACACAGTCTATTCTATGGAGCTGCACTCCCCATCAGACAGAAATCTTACCCCCTTCCATGTAGTATGAGAGCCACACCTACACAGTCTATTCTATGGAGCTGCACTCCCCATCAGACAGAAATCTTACCCCCTTCCATGTAGTATGAGAGCCATACCTACACAGTCTATTCTATGGAGCTGCACTCCCCATCAGACAGAAATCTTACCCCCTTCCATGTAGTATGAGAGCCACACCTACACAGTCTATTCTATGGAGCTGCACTCCCCATCAGACAGAAATCTTACCCCCTTCCATGTAGTATGAGAGCCACACCTACACAGTCTATTCTATGGAGCTGCACTCCCCATCAGATAAAAAAGCAGATCAGCTCCTGGTGGATCTGATCTGCAGATGAATGTCTGTTAAACAAGGTGTGTATGAGGATCTGCAGATATCATAGACTATGAATGCAATTTGCAGAAACGGATCTTTTGCAGGAATTTATCTTTTGCAGGAATTGATATTTTCTAGATACAGATATTTTGCTTAAGGCTAAAGGTCCGTACACACGCCGGACTGCAGGCAACGACGGGTCCGTCGTCACCTCCCGCTGGGCGGGTTTTCAGCAGACAGTCCGGTGTGTGTACAGTCTGTCTGCAGACTGATACGGCTGTGTCTGAGCGATCCGCCCGGCACATCATCAGAAACAGCCGTATCAGTCTGCAGACAGACTGTACACACGCCGGACTGTCTGCTGAAAACCCGCCCAGCGGGAGGTGCTGACAGACCCGTCGTTGCCTGCAGTCAGGCGTGTATACGGACCTAAATACACACATCCAACATGCGCACAACCACATGACCAACACCCCAAACCACACAACCCGACAAACCACACGATCTGTATGTCCACACGCCTAGATGGCTAACCAACCAACCAACTCAATTAACATACTGCGCACACAAGAGGAATGACGGACTACACATTGAAAACAAGTACAAGTCTTTCAAATAACTTATACTCCCGCACCAACTGCATGATACCACGCCATAAGGGGGAGGGCCCAGCCAGAGGCTTACAATCTAAGTAGTATGGGTAGAGACAATAGTTGCGTCTGTTCAGAATCAGGATCAGAATCAGAATCGTTTATTTCGCCAAGCATGACTGGGTCGTGCCCGAAATTGGTTTTAGCACAACAGGGCAAAAGTTACAGCAGAGACATAAACATAACAACACAAACAGTGTACAAACATTAAGTTGAGAGGGTGCCCAGCAGGACGTATCATGGCATAGCTCCCAACTGTCCCTCTGTAGGAGGGACAGTTCCCTCTGTCCCTCTTTCTTCCTCATTTGTCCCTCTTTCAGGACTCTGTCCCTCTTTCTATGTAAATATATACATTTCTCTACTAAAACAATGTGTTTGATTGACTCTAATCTTTATTCCCATCCTTTAAACTGATATATTACTAATTGTAAAATGTTAATATGAAGCAAATGAACCAGGATAGAAAGGATCAGTGTGGTTTGAATTATAAAACATATTTTTCTTATGCAACCTTTATGGTATGCTAGACTAGGGGTGGGGGAGGAGTAGGGCATTGAAGCTGGTGAGAAGTCAACCTGGATTGAAAGCTTGAGCAGCAATCAGAAAGTATCTGTTTGCTGACAGTGAATATGGCACATCTGCACCTTGCTCTTGTACTCCAGGAAGTCGTGGTTGTGGCAGGATTTCCTCGATTTTGCTTTCTGCAGCTCATGTCTCTTTTTGTAGATTTTTAGTGAGGGCAGTGTGCCAAGGTCGGGGTGACGGCTGGTGCAAAAGGTAAGAGGTGCAGCATTATGTAACGCTGCTGAGAGGCTGTCATTGTACTGAGCTGCTGCTTGGTGGGGCAGGTCAGGCTGGGGAGGGAGTAGGAGAGGGAGTGGAGGGGTCTGGCTAGTATACTGGGGTTAAGGTTGTGCAGAACTTTCTGCCACCATCCAGGCCGTTGAGGGGGAGATGGGGGAGCAGGAAGGGGGGAGGGTGAAAGTGAGGAGGGGATGGTCAGAGATGAGGAATGAGGCAATGTCCAGGTTCAGAATGTGAGCAAGTGGTTCCTTGTGTTTACCAGCAGCACCTCTGAGGTGACTGGATGTGAGTGTGGTTCCTAAGGCCACATACACACATCAGACCATAGTCTTTTGAAAATGAAAGATCACAGACCAATTTTACCCCCTTTCATGTAGTATGAGAGCCATACTCTGCACAGTCTATTCTATGGAGCTGAACTCCACATCAGACAGAAATCTTTGCAAGATGCTGCACACTAGTGTTGGGCGAACAGTGTTCGCCACTGTTCGGGTTCTGCAGAACATCACCCTGTTCGGGTGATGTTCGCGTTCGGCCGAACACCTGATGGTGTTCATCCTTTTAAGTTCGGGTTCGCCCCGAACTTCTAATGGCCGCCGAACAGGGCCGAACAGGGCCCTGTTCGGCCGAATACTGCCCCCCTATGGGGTCGCAGGCATAAGGGGGGAGCATGCCCCGATCGCGGGGGGGGGTCGGAAATTCCCCCCACCCCCTCCGCTAGCGCTCCCCCCTCTGCCCGCTTCCCCATACAAAAGTTTAAGCAAAGTACCTGTAGTGGATGGCCTGGCAGTGGGCGGCACTGTGGAGTGAGGAGGAGGAGTCCGGAGAGTGACGAGTTGAGGGAGGCCGGGCAGCGGGCTTGAGGTCAGAGAAAGGGCGGAAGTACCACAAGGGTACTTCCGCTGAACCGCCCGCTGCCCGGCCTCCCTCAACTCGTCACTCTCCGGACTCCTCCTCCTCACTCCACAGTGCCGCACACTGCCAGGCCATCCACTACAGGTACTTTGCTTAAACTTTTGTATGGGGAAGCAGGCAGAGGGGGGAGCGCTAGCGGAGGGGGTGGGGGGAATTTCCGACCCCCCCCCCGCGATCGGGGCATGCTCCCCCCTTATGCCTGCGACCCCATATGGCCCCCAAAAGCTGTCTGTTCGGAAAGTTCGGGGTTCGGCCCGAACATGCCGAACATCTCGGCCATGTTCGGCGAACTTTCCCGAACCCGAACATCCAGGTGTTCGCCCATCACTACTGCACACACAGATGCTGTACAGACACAAAAGATCAGTATCTGCAAAAGATCTGTTCCTGCCAAAAATCCGTTCCTGCAAATTGCATTCATAGTCTAGGATATCTGCAGATCCTCATACACACCTTATTTAACAGACATTCATCTGCAGATCAGATCCACCAGGATGGATTTTCAGATCTGCAGATTATTGTCTGATCTGCAGATGAATGTCAGTTAAACAAGGTGTGTATGATGATCTGCAGATATCATAGACTATGAATGCATTTTGCAGGAACTGATCTTTTGTGTCTGTACAGCATCTGTGTGTGCAGCATCTTGCAAAGATTTCTATCTGATGGGGAGTTCAGCTCCATAGAGAAGACTGTGTAGGTTTGGCTCTCATACTACATGGAAGGGGGTAAAATTTGTCTGTGATCTTTCATTTTTAAAAGACTATGGTCTGATGTGTGTATGAGCCTTAAGCCTTTCGATCTCTGTGTTTACCTGCAGCACCTCTGAGGAGAACAGAAGGAAGCATGGTTCCTAAAATCTCTTTGTTTACCTGCAGCACCTCTGAGGGGAACAGAAGTGAGTGTGGTACATTGGCTCTCTGTGTTTACCTGCAGCACCTCTGAGGGGAACAGAAGGGAGTGTGGTTCCTTAGCTCTCTGTGTTTACATGCAGCGCCTCTGAGGGGAACAGAAGTGATAGTGATTCCTTGGCTCTCTGTGTTTACCCAGTGCTGGTCGTAATGGAGAAAGCTACGCTTACGGATCATTACGCGTAATTTTACGCTATTACGCATTACGAAATTACGCTTACGGCATAGACAGTCAATTTCGGTACATGTCTGTAATTACGCATAGCACTTACGCAATTACGCGTAAGTATACCGTAATTCAGGTTATTACGTTATAGGCTTACGCGTAAAATCCTACTAGCAATTAATGCGTATGGTCATGCTGCCAAGCGGAAAAGTTGACGCATGGATCAATGTTAGGTAGCCGCCGACTTTAAGGGTTAATAGCAAAGCCCCCTTAAGTGCTAAGAGCCTCAAATTTGGAGAATATATTAAGGAGATCAGAAGGAATAAGAGGAAAAAATTTTTTTTCAAAAAGACCTTATAGTTTTTGAGAAAATCGATGTTAAAGTTTCAAAGGAAAAATATATACATTTAAAAACCCGCCGATTTTAACGGTTAATAGCAAAGCCTGCTTAAAATTTAGGATCACCAAATTCACAGGGTATATTAAGGGGATCAGTGGGAATAAGAGGAAAATTTTTTTTTTCAAAAAGACCTTATAGTTTTTGAGAAAATCGATTTTAAAGTTTCAAGGGCGAAAATGTCTTTTAAATGCGGAAAATGTCAGTTTTTTTTGCACAGGTAACAATAGTGTTTCATTTTCATAGATTCCCCCAAGTGGGAAGAGTTTTACTTACTTCGTTCTGAGTGTGGGAAATATAAAAAAAAAACGACGTGGGGTCCCCCCTCCCAGACCTCTTTAACCCCTTGTCCCCCATGCAGGCTGGGATAGCCAGAATGCGGAGCACCGGCCGCGTGGGGCTCCGCACCCTGACTATACCAGCCCGCATGGTCCATGGATTGGGGGGTCTCGGAAGGGGAGGGGCAGCCAAGCTTTCCCCTCCCCCTCCGAGCCCTTGTCCAATCCAAGGACAAGGGGCTCTTCTCCACCTCCGATGGGCGGTGGAGGTGGAGGCCGCGATTTCCTGGGGAGGGGTTCATGGTGGCATCTGGGAGTCCCCTTTAAAAAGGGGTCCCCCAGATGCCCACCCCCCTCCCAGGAGAAATTAGTATAGAGGTACTTGTAGTACCCCTTACCCATTTCCTTTAAGAGTTAAAAGTAAATAAACACACAAACACATAGAAAAAGTATTTTAATTGAACAAAAAACATAACCACGAAAAAAGTCCTTTAATATTCTTAATTAACCATTAATACTTACCTGTCCCTTTAAAAGCCAGTTCCCACGCAATATCCTCGGAAATATACTAATCAGTTACAATGTAACAAAGTTATTACAATGTAACAACTTTGTTACTTTGTAACACCACCGCACCCGACGTCACTCGCCGCTCACCCGCCG
The DNA here is from genome assembly GCF_040937935.1 of Hyperolius riggenbachi. Classification (NCBI taxonomy): domain Eukaryota; kingdom Metazoa; phylum Chordata; class Amphibia; order Anura; family Hyperoliidae; genus Hyperolius; species Hyperolius riggenbachi. The sequence goes on along the minus strand of NC_090649.1, from coordinate 16,429,426 downwards.
GCCGCCGCATACACGCTAGTCCCCGCCGGCTCCCGCCGTCCACTCCGCCCACACCTGTCACTCATATACATGCTGGCACCCATGGGTGCCAGCATGTATATAGGTGACATGTGGGAGAGGCGGGGAGGGCAGCGGAGCCGGCGGGGACTTAGCGTCCCTTCACCCGACAGAGCTCTGAGCTATATTAGCTCAGAGCTCTCGAAAGCATCTTTGTATTTGGGCTCCAAGGAGCCCCATTGGTCCTTAGCAGACCAATGGGGTTCCTTCAAATCAGAAGGAACCCCATTGGTCTGCTAAGGACCAATGGGGCTCCTTGGAGCCCAAATACAAAGATGCTTAGAGAGCTCTGAGCTATAGCTCAGAGCTCCGTCGGGTCTGTGCAGCGCAGACGCGGTGGCGGCGGCGGCGGTGAGTGACGTCGGGTGCAGCGTAGTTACAATGTAACAAAGTTGTTACATTGTAATAACTTTGTTACATTGTAACTGATTAGTATATTTCCGAGGATATTGCGTGGGAACTGGCTTTTAAAGGGACAGGTAAGTATTAATGGTTAATTAAGAATATTAAAGGACTTTTTTCGTGGTTATGTTTTTTGTTCAATTAAAATACTTTTTCTATGTGTTTGTGTGTTTATTTACTTTTAACTCTTAAAGGAAATGGGTAAGGGGTACTACAAGTACCTCTATACTCATTTCTCCTGGGAGGGGGGTGGGCATCTGGGGGACCCCTTTTTAAAGGGGACTCCCAGATGCCACCATGAACCCCTCTCCAGGAAATCGCGGCCTCCACCTCCACCGCCCATCGGAGGTGGAGAAGAGCCCCTTGTCCTTGGATTGGACAAGGGCTCGGAGGGGGAGGGGAAAGCTTGGCTGCCCCTCCCCTTCCGAGACCCCCCAATCCATGGACCATGCGGGCTGGTATAGTCAGGGTGCGGAGCCCCACGCGGCCGGTGCTCCGCATTCTGGCTATCCCAGCCTGCATGGGGGACAAGGGGTTAAAGAGGTCTGGGAGGGGGGACCCCACGTCGTTTTTTTTTATATTTCCCACACTCAGAACGAAGTAAGTAAAACTCTTCCCACTTGGGGGAATCTATGAAAATAAAACACTATTGTTACCTGTGCAAAAAAACCTGACATTTTCCGCATTTAAAAGACATTTTCGCCCTTGAAACTTAAAAATCGATTTTCTCAAAAACTATAAGGTCTTTTTGAAAAAAAATTTTTTCCTCTTATTCCCACTGATCCCCTTAATATACCCTGTGAATTTGGTGTTCCTATATTTTAAGCAGGCTTTGCTATTAACCGTTAAAGTCGGCGGGTTTTTAAATGTATATATTTTTCCTTTGAAACTTTAACATCGATTTTCTCAAAAACTATAAGGTCTTTTTGAAAAAAAATTTTTTTCCTCTTATTCCTTCTGATCTCCTTAATATATTCTCCAAATTTGAGGCTCTTAGCACTTAAGGGGGCTTTGCTATTAATCCTTAAAGTCGGCGGCTTTTTTATATTATACGGGAGCGTAATATTACGCGATTACGGCAGACTGTGTAATTTCAATGGGAGTTTACTGTCTTACGCGTAATTTGTTACGCGTAAAACGTAACCCTACGGTCTACGCGTAATTAATTACGCGTAATACCGTAACCTTATACGTAACGCTTACGGTGCATTTGTAGTGAATTACGATGCGTAATTACGCTAATGCGTAATTTCGGCCCAGCACTGTGTTTACCTGCAGCACCTCTGAGGGGAACAGAAGTGATTGTGATTCCTTGGCTCTCTGTGTTTACCTGCAGCACCTCTGAGCAGAGCAGTGCTTTTCAGCGCTGCTAGATTTGGGCGCAGCCGGCGCCTCCATAGACTAGAATAGGAATCACTCCTATTGCAGCGCTCAGTGAGTAACGTTGGCTCCGTCAGAAGACGGAGCCGAGGTTGCTTAAAAACATAATAATTCGGCCTCCAGCAATCGCTGGAAGCCGAATTATTTCATTCCCCCACTATCCATGGCGGCCTGGAGGGGGAATAGTAATTAAATCGGCCCGGACTTGTGCAGAAGCAGGATCAGCCATATACCGGCTGTATCCTGCGCCCAAGTCTACCGGCGCCGATTTCAAATGTACTCCCTCTGAGGGGAGATGTGGTGGTGCGAGAGATGTGATCAGACATTTGGAAGCCTTTATACCTTGTTAATGTGATGAATCCACATCCCTGTGAATGAGGGAATCCCTGCAATTCAGGACTTCTGTTCAGGGAACAGATAACCGTTGTCATGACAGCAGAGCGGCGTCTGGAGAATCCCAGCTGGCCCCACACTTAGCTTGGTGAGTCCTTTACTGATATCACAGCTCTATAAATGAAATATGCCGAGTCATTTCCCCAACAAGCCGAGTCACGGTTGAGGCATCACGATTGAAGCATTGAGATGGAAGCATTGCGGTTGAGGCGTCATGATTGAGGCGTCGGTGGTTTGGCGGTTGCTTTGCTATTTCTCATGCAGCGATTTTCCACCATGTGTGTCTAATACACTGCCTGAAATCAATCAAACGTGAAAGGAGAAAACATGTGGGGACTGTGTTGTAAACAAATGTACATGTCTTTAAATAATACTATTCCCTGATTCACTAATAACTAATACCTGTCTCTATGCAATATACACGGTCATACAACAGACATGCACAGCCATACAACAGACATGCACTGCCATACGGACTAACATCACAGTCATACAACAGATATGCACGGTCATAGGGACTAACATCACAGTCATAAATGCACAGCCATATGGAATAACATCACAGTTGTACAACAGACATGCACGGCTATACGGACTAACATCACAGTCATACAACAGACATGAATGGTCATATGGACTAACATCACAGTCATGCAACAGACATGCACTGCCATATAGACTAACATCTTAGTCATACAACAGACATGCACAGTCATATGAACTAACACCAGTCATACAACAGACATGCACGGCCATACGGACTAACATCACAGTCATACAACAGACATGAATGGTCATATGGACTAACATCACAGTCATGCAACAGACATGCACTGCCATATAGACTAACATCTTAGTCATACAACAGACATGCACAGTCATATGAACTAACACCAGTCATACAACAGACATGCACGGCCATACGGACTAACATCACAGTCATACAACAGACATGAATGGTCATATGGACTAACATCACAGTCATGCAACAGACATGCACTGCCATATAGACTAACATCTTAGTCATACAACAGACATGCACAGTCATATGAACTAACACCAGTCATACAACAGACATGCACGGCCATACGGACTAACATCACAGTCATACAACAGACATGCACGGTTATACGGACTAACATCACAGTCATAAATGCACAGCCATATGGACTAACATCACAGTCGTACAACAGACATGCACAGTTATACGGACTAACATCACAGTCATACAACAGACATAAACGGTCATATGGACTAAAATCACAGTCGTGCAACAGACATGCACTGCCATACAGACTAACATCTTAGTCATACAACAGACATGCACAGTCATATGAACTAACACCACAGTCATACAACAGACATGCACGGCCATACAGACTAACATCACAGTCATACATGCACAGCCATATGGACTAACACATCACAGTCATACAACAGACATGAACGGTCATATGGACTAACACAACAGACATATAACAGACATGCATAGTCATGCAGAATAACATCACAGTCATAGAACAGACATGCACAGTTATAGAACAGACATGCACAGTCATAGAACGGACATGCACAGTCATACAACAGACATGCACAGTCATACAACAGACATGCACGGGCATACAACAGACATGCACAGGCATACAACAGACATGCACATTCATACAACAGACATGCACATTCATACAACAGACATGCATAGTCATGCAGAATAACATCACAATCATAGAACAGACATGCACATTCATACAACAGACATGCACATTCATACAACAGACATGCACATTCATACAACCGACATGCATAGTCATGCAGAATAACATCACAGTCATACAACAGACATGCACAGTCATACAACAGACATGCACGGGCATACAACAGACATGCACATTCATACAACAGACATGCATAGTCATGCAGAATAACATCACAATCATAGAACAGACGTGCACATTCATACAACAGACATGCACATTCATACAACAGACATGCACATTCATACAACAGACATGCACATTCATACAACCGACATGCATAGTCATGCAGAATAACATCACAGTCATACAACAGACATGCACAGTCATACAACAGACATGCATGGACATACAAGAGACATGCACATTCATACAATTGTTCACTATACGGTATATTGTACCAAGAATGGTCACCCTAAGGTAAGTTACATACTTTTCTGCATGTACAGAATGTACGACACTGTTTTTGTTATGTTACAGTATTGTATAAACTGTAGTAAGAAGTCAAAAGTACATTGAAAATAACCCAAAAACAGTTATACTGTACACCAAAAACAACAAAACATTTATACTATACAAAAACAAAACATTTATGCTGTACAACAATAAAGCATTTATACTGAACATAACAACAAAAACAACAACACATTTATACTGTACAACTATAAAACATTTATACTATACAAAAACAAAACATTTGTACTGTACAACAACACAGCATTTATATTGTACACCACAAAAACAAAAAACAAAAAAACAAACTGTACAACAACAAAACATTTATGCTGTACAACAACAACGCATTTATACTATACAACAACAACAAAACATCTGTACTGCACAACAACAAAGCATTTATACTGTACAAAAACAAAACATACTGCACAACAACAAAACATACTGCACAACAACAAAACATACTGCACAACAACAAAACATACTGCACAACAACAAAACATTTGTACTGTACAACAACAAAGTAGTGATGCTCATCCGGAATCCGGATATCCGGGTTAACTCGGATATCCGACCATTTTTACACTATCCGAATCAGATTCCGGATCCCGGATAGCTAGAAATCCGAATAGCTATCTGCGGATAGTTTGATGTATGACCCGGATATCCGCGGATATTCGAATCCGAAATACTGTAACTAAGGTGATGACGTCCTGGAGCCAATCAGAGGGCTCCCAGCAGAAGCCCTAGCAACCAATCACAGAAAGGAACACTGGCCAGCCCTACTGTATAATAAGGAGGGCTGCCATGATGAGACAGATCGTTCTGGCTTGCTGAATGCTTCCTGAGAGACATGCTGCAGTGCTGGTGGCCTAGCGAGGGCTGCCTGCACACAGTTATACACCTAAAGCTGTTCATTGATTAACCCCCTCACTACTCTATAGTAATCGTTATTTAGCTTGATTGATTATCTCATAGTGTGACAGTTAGAGTGTGTGCTGCACAGCTGCAGTGCTGCTGCTGGGGCAAGGGCTTTACACAGTGATAAGCCCAGTGATTAACCCCTTCACTATCACTACACTATAGTTAATTCATTAATGTGTTGGTGTGCACTAGTGTCTTCTCCTCTGCTGTCTGACTGTCACTTGGCACGTGTCTCTTCGCACGTGGCACGTGTCACTTGGCACGTGGCACTTGGCACGTGTCACGGCAGGCTCCTGGCATACGTTACACCTGCTGCTGCTGCATTGCCCTGCTCCTGCTGCCTGTGCAGCTCCCACCACCAGGCCAGGGTGCCACGGGCCACTGATACCACCTATATTTAATCCAAAACACAATTGCTGCATAATTTTTCGGAGGTGTCTTGGCTGAAAACTGTCATGTCCCAGTTGTGCGGTTGGACTTTGGACACAATGTGGGCTGCACGACCGCTGACTGGAACCTAGGCCTGATGTTAATTGACAGCCATTTTTTTTTAAGTCCCCACATCATCAATTAGTGTTCCCCTTTGCAAAATAATGATGATACATGCCTCATTTACCCTAAAAACTCCTTTCAAAGCTATTTAAAGAGGGCACTTCCGGTTTTTCTATCCAGATATCTGAATAGCCCGGATATCCGCGGATAATGCAACCGGATATCCGCTTTCACGCGGATATCTAAAAGGCTGGATTCGGATATCTGAAACGGATCCGGATATCTAGGTATCCGGATCCGGATCAATTCGGATTTTAAAAAGCACTATCCAAGCAACACTGCAACAAAGCATTTATACTATACAACAACAACAAAACATTTATACTGTACAACAACAAAACATACTGCACAACAACAAAACATTTATTCTGTACAACTAGAAAAAATGATACAGCACAACAACAGAACATGTATACTGTAAAACAGCAACAGCAAAATATGTATACTGTGTCCCTGGATCCTGAGTTCTCTGAGAGTAAATCCTTTATCCACAGATCTAATACTGTAAGGATCTCTCCTGTATTGTGTTCTGCCCATCCATTGCAGTGCAGCTGTAAACGGACAGTTCTGGCTTATCTGCTTGCATTCAGTTGTGCATTTGCAATAAGTCTCATTGTCATTTGCAATCGCTCTGCAGTTCAGAGCAGCTCAGGATGCTGTCATCATCCCACCAATTGCTTGTTGCAGCTGAGCTGCATCCAGATAGCCCTGGATTCCCTGCATACATGTTGTTACATAATACTGCATGTATTTCTTATGGGAGTCCTTTGCATTCACACCCGGCTAGCAAATGGTAATCAAGCCAGCTCAGGATTGAATGATTACCATTCAGCTGTGTGGGAATTTGCATACTTGTATCCATTGGCTGATGCCAGCATCAAAGTCTGCCTCCCATTTCAGATCCCACCCGACATAGCCGTCAGCTCTCTGATTTGTCGTTGGGTATATGCTGTGAAAGTTATTGTAAATGTATAACGCCTTGTTCTGCATTGTCATGTCTGCTGGACGTTTGCTGACCTGCGGGGGTCAGTGAAATCCTTCTGATCCTGATAGTTAGATTCTGCCAACACAGCTTTGATGACTGGTAGTATTGCTTCTAGCCTTGTTCTTGAGGATGAACTATAGCAGCGGTTGCCATTAGTTCGCTCCTACCTGTTAGTCTTGTCTATCTCAGTGTGAATGTTGCCGTCGCTGAAACAGCAACTAGATTAGCTGAGCATTCCGTCTGTCTGTCTGTTGTCTGTCTTGTTAATTATCATTACTTGTGCTTTAGCTAGCGAGTTATTTGAGAGCGACATTTCAGATATTGCGCATCAGCACGATATATATGTACTCTAGTCAGTCAGTATTGTATTATTGTATGTATTGTGTACCGACCTTTGCCTACCTCTTGACTACGAATCTGCCTAATCCTTCCAATACGACTGACATCTGAATTAACGTGTATGACCCAAGCCTGTTACCTACGTCTGTTGTGTATTGTATCACAGAGCATCTAGCCTGATAGGCGGCCCAGAGCTGCAGTTGCTCTGGGCAATCCTGCTCCTGTGTCCATCTGTGGAGCCTCTTCCATTATCCAGCTATTAGCCTTGTTGCGCTGGGTGGTCAGAAAGTATGACCCCCCCAGCATTACAAATGCATGATGGACTTAAGGTTGCCATACATCTGGTGATGATGGGCAGATTTGACTAAAAGAGACACATATCTCTCTAATAAAATCTGATAAAAGAGAGATCTGTTGGCTGCCCATACACCACAGGCCAATTTCCAATCAATTCCTTGCTTAAATGGATCTGGAATTGCCCTTGTGATGACGATCCGCTGCTTCACTGGCCCAACGCTGTCCCTCTAATATTTAAAGTGCCCCCACCCCCCGGTGCCCAGTGCACCTGTCGCGTCCATGCAAAAAGGGTGTCTGGAAAAAACGGCACAGAATAGACAAAATTATACTATATATATTTTTCGTTTCTTGTTATAAACGAATATCAAGTGCTAAAAATGTGAATTAACGTCAAACTACCATCTATAACAAAAAAGCAATATTTATACTTCTATTAAGCATAGCAACACAACTGTAGATATTATAGGTATTTTACTACACCTATACCCAGCCCTACTATCACACAAACCCTCCCTGTACCTATCCCTAATCCCTAGGTGGTGGCTAATCCTAAAACCCTCCTGGTGGTGCCTAACCCTAACCACACTTTTAGTGGTGCCTAACCCTAACCCCCTGGTGGTGCCTAACCGTAACCAACCCCCCAGTGGTGCCTAACTCTAACCATCCCCCTGATAGTGCCTAGCCCTAACAACCCCCCCCCCCCCCCCTGCTGGGTGAGGAGCTGGTGATGGGCAGATGGCAGGATGGTGGGTGATGAGTTGGTGATGGGCAGAGGGCAGGAGGCTGGGTGATGAGCTGGTGATGGGCAGGAGGCTGGGTGAGGAGTTGGTGATGGGCAGATGGCAGGAGGCTGGGTGAGGAGTTGGTGATGGGCAGAAGGCAGGAGGCTGGGTGAGGAGCTGGTGATGGGCAGGAGGCTGGGTGATGAGCTGGTGATGGGCAGAAGGCAGGAGGCTGGGTGATGAGCTGGTGATGGGCATAGGGTAGGAGGCTGGGTGAGGAGCTGGTGATGGGCAGAAGGCTGGGTGAGGAGCTGGTGATGGGCAGAGGGCTGGAGGCTGGGCGATGAGCTGGTGATGAGCAGAGGGCAGGAGGCTGGGTGAGGAGCTGGTGATGGACAGAGGGCAGGAGGCTGGGTGAGGAGCTGGTGATGGGCAGATGGCAGGAGGCTGGGTGAGGAGCTGGTGATGGACAGAGGGTAGGAGGCTGGTGATGGACAGAGGGCAGGAGGCTGGGTGAGGAGCTGGAGATGGGCATAGGGCAGGAGGCTGGGTGAGGAGCTGGTGATGGGCAGATGGCAGGAAGCTGGGTGAGGAGCTGGTGATGGGCAGAGGGCAAAAGGCTGGGTGAGGAGCTGGTGATGGGTAGGATGCTGGGTGAGGGGCTGTTGATGGGCAGAGGGCTGGAGGCTGAGTGAGGAGCTGGTGATGGGCAGAGGGCTGGGGGCTGGGTGAGGAGCTGGTGATGGGCAGAGGGCAGGAGGCTGGGTGAGGAGCTGGTGATGGGTAGGATGCTGGGTGAGGGGCTGTTGATGGGCAGAGGGCTGGAGGCTGAGTGAGGAGCCGGTGATGGGCAGAAGGCAGGAGGCTGGGTGAGAAGCTGGGGATGGGCAGAGGGCAGGAGGCTGGGTGAGGAGCTGGTGATGGGCAGAGGGCAGGAAGCTGGGTGAGGAGTTGGTAATGGGCAGAGTGCAGGAGGCTGGGTGAGGGGCTGGTGATGGGCAGAGGGCAGGAGGCTGGGTGAGGAGTTGGTAATGGGCAGAGGGCAGGAGGCTGGGTGAGGGGCTGGTGATGGGCAGAGTGCAGGAGGCTGGGTGAGGAGTTGGTGATGGGCAGAGGGCAGGAGGCTGGGTGAGGAGCTGGTGATGGGCAGAGGGCAGGAAGCTGGGTGAGGGGCTGGTGATGGGCAGAGTGCAAGAGGCTGGGTGAGGGGCTGGTGATGGGCAGAGTGCAGGAGGCTGGGTGAGGAGCTGGTGATGGGCAGGAGGCTGGGTGAGAAGCTGGTGATGGGCAGAGTGCAGGAGGCTGGGTGAGGGGCTGGTGATGGGCAGAGTGCAGGAGGCTGGGTGAGGAGTTGGTAATGGGCAGAGTGCAGGAGGCTGGGTGAGGGGCTGGTGATGGGCAGAGTGCAGGAGGCTGGGTGAGGGGCTGGTGATGGGCAGAGGGCAGGAGGCTGGGTGAGAAGCTGGCGATGGGCAGAGTGCAGGAGACTGGGTGAGGAGTTGGTAATGGGCAGAGTGCAGGAGGCTGGGTGAGGGGCTGGTGATGGGCAGAGTGCAGGAGGCTGGGTGAGGAGTTGGTGATGGGCAGAGGGCAGGAGGCTGGGTGAGGAGTTGGTGATGGGGAGAGGGCAGGAGGCTGGGTGAGGGGCTGGTGATGGGCAGAGGGCAGGAGGCCGGGTGAGGAGTTGGTGATGGGCAGAGGGCAGGAGGCTGGGTGAGGAGCTGGTGATGGGGAGAGGGCAGGAGGCTGGGTGAGGGGCTGGTGATGGGCAGAGTGCAGGAGGCTGGGTGAGGAGTTGGTAATGGGCAGAGGGCAGGAGGCTGGGTGAGGAGCTGGTGATGGGGAGAGGGCAGGGGGCTGGGTGAGGAGTTGGTAATGGGCAGAGGGCAGGAGGCTGGGTGAGAAGCTGGGGATGGGCAGAGTGCAGGAGGCTGGGTGAGGGGCTGGTGATGGGCAGAGGGCAGGAGGCCGGGTGAGGAGTTGGTGATGGGCAGAGGGCAGGAGGCTGGGTGAGGAGCTGGTGATGGGGAGAGGGCAGGAGGCTGGGTGAGGGGCTGGTGATGGGCAGAGTGCAGGAGGCTGGGTGAGGAGTTGGTAATGGGCAGAGGGCAGGAGGCTGGGTGAGGAGCTGGTGATGGGGAGAGGGCAGGAGGCTGGGTGAGGGGCTGGTGATGGGCAGAGTGCAGGAGGCTGGGTGAGGGGCTGGTGATGGGGAGAGGGCAGGAGGCTGGGTGAGGGGCTGGTGATGGGCAGAGTGCAGGAGGCTGGGTGAGGAGTTGGTAATGGGCAGAGGGCAGGAGGCTGGGTGAGAAGCTGGGGATGGGCAGAGTGCAGGAGGCTGGGTGAGGGGCTGGTGATGGGCAGAGGGCAGGACATAGGGTGAGGAGCTGGTGATGGTAAGTGAGGAGTAGATTCACCTGCCCAGCCTCTGGTCCTTGCAGTGGAGGATGGGAGGACGGGTGGAGGGGAGGGTGTGATGTGGTGACAGCAGCATTTCCAGCATCTGAGGAGAGACAAAGGAAGAGGAGGATACGCTACTGCTGCTGCTGCAGGTATGTGAAGAGAGGAGATGCTGTGTGTGTATGTGTTTCTGTGTGTGTTTGTGTGTGTGTGCGCTGCTGCCGGTGTGTGAAGAAGGGGATACTGTGTGTGTGTAGAGCGTGTGGGTGTGTATATGTGTGTGTGTGTGTGCTGCTACCGGTGTGTGAAGCAGGAGATGCTGTATGTGCTGTAGATGCTGCTGCCAGTATATGATGAGGGGAATGCTATGTGTGTGTGTGTGTGTGTATGTGTCATCAGTGTCTGTGCTGCTGCCGGTATGTCAAGAGGGGGTTGCTGTGTGTGTGTGTGTGTGTGTGTGTGTTTCTGTGCGTGTGCTGCTGTCGGTATGTGAATGCTTTGTGTGTACAGTGTGTGAGTGTGTCTGTGTGCTGCTGCCAGTATGTGAACAGGGGGATGCTGTGTGTGTGTGTATAGTGTGTGTGTGTATAGTGTGTGTGTGTATAGTGTGTGTGTGTGTGTGTGTGTACAGTGTGTGTGTGTGTGTGTACAGTGTGTGTGTGTGTACAGTGTGTGTGTGTGTGTGTGTACAGTGTGTGTGTGTGTACAGTGTGTGTGTGTGTGTGTGTGTACAGTGTGTGTGTGTGTGTGTGTGTACAGTGTGTGTGTGTGTGTGTGTGTGTATACAGTGTATGTGTGTGTGTGTATACAGTGTATGTGTGTGTGTACAGTGTGTGTGTATACAGTGTATGTGTGTGTGTGTGTGTGTGTGTGTGTGTGTGTGTGTGTGTGTATACAGTGTATGTGTGTGTGTACACAGTGTGTGTGTGTGTGTGTTGCAGACAGTACATTAGTACAGCAGCTTCTCCATCCATTCTCCTCCTGGGAATCCTGTGCATTGATGCTGAGAGTGATGTAGCATATATAGCTATTAGCATGGTCAGGGTGGGATTCCCCCCTTCTCCTCCCTTCTCCTCCCCCTCCCCCTGCAATGTGTACAGATCTAGACTGTGTATGATGGGAGATCGGCATCTGTTGACTCTCCCGACGGAAGCTACATACACACATAAGAGATTTGTCACTTGCTGTGGATCAGGAAATTATCAATGCTGTGCAAATCGCTATGTTCAGTTGCTGTGAAGAGAGGTGGAGAGATGATGATTGGCACATGATGGAGTGGCTGCTATAGATGGGGGGGGGTATAATATAGCATTGGGATCGGTCATACTCAGGGTGATTGATGGAATTGATTGGTGGCTGCTGTACACACAGAACGATTGTCGGCTGAAGTGGTAGAGACCAGTCATTTTGGCAGATGCTTATTGCATGTGTGTAGGTACCTTGAAGCTACGTACACACAAGCGATCATTCTCAGCCAAGGCGGCTCATAATGACCATTTCAGCCGACAATCATTCTGTCACTAATCGATCCTGCTGGAGTTTCGGATATTAAGATTCTGTCGTGTTTGATTTTTAACGACCCCAAATCCTGAGCAGAATCGATCGCAAACATTATTTCAGCTCCATTGTGCGCTGATCGCCATCCCTCCACCCCCTCCATAGCGACAGATCTGGGGCCTCAGCACTACATATGGTCGGAAATTCTGATTTACGTTTTTTTGCAATTTTCCTTTTTTTTCATTTTCTGTTTTTCCAATTTCCATTCTTCTGATTTTCTGTTTTCGAATTTTCAATGTTTCCGATTTACGAGGAGTATCTTATTAGTCATTTCTGGCATTAGGGAATACAAAAATCGGATCCGTAAGGGTTGGTTCACACTGGCAAATAGATCAGTGAAAATGGATCTATTCACTGGTCGATCGGATCAGTTTTCACTCCATTGCCACAGCTGCCGGACGGGTCGGTGAGGGAGGGTGCAGCAGCCGGTTGGGTGAGGGAGGGTGCAACAGCCGGGCGGGTGAGGGAGGGTGCAGCAGCCGGTTGGGTGGGTGAGGGAGGATGCAGCAATCGGTCAGGCGGGTGAGGGAGGGTGCAGCAGCTGGGTGGGCGGGTGAGGGAGGGTGCAGCACCTGGGTGGGCGGGTGAGGGAGGGTGCAGCAGCTGGGTGGGCGGGTGAGGGAGGGTGCAGCACCTGGGTGGGCGGGTGAGGGAGGGTGCAGCAGCTGGGTAGGCGGGTGAGGGAGGATGCAGCAGCTGGGTGGGCGGGTGAGGGAGGGTGCAGCAGCTGGGTGGGCGGGTGAGGGAGGATGCAGCAATCGGTTAGGCGGGTGAGGGAGGGTGCAGCAGCTGGGTGGGCGGGTGAGGGAGGGTGCAGCAGCCGAGTGGGCGGGTGAGGGAGGATGCAGCAGCTGGGTGGGCGGGTGAGGGAGGGTGCAGTAGCTGGGTGGGCGGGTGAGGGAGGGTGCAGCAGCTGGGTGGGCGGGTGAGGGAGGGTGCAGTAGCTGGGTGGGCGGGTGAGAGAGGGTGCAGTAGATGGGTGGGCGGGTGAGAGAGGGTGCAGCAGCTGGGTGGGTGAGGGAGGGTGCAGCAGCTGGGTGGGCGGGTGAGGGAGGGTGCAGCAGCTGGGTGGGCGGGTGAGGGAGGATGCAGCAGCTGGGTGGGCGGGTGAGGGAGGATGCAGCAGCTGTGTGGGCGGGTGAGGGAGGGTTAAAACGTATCCAGGCTTCCATCACTTTCATTGCAGCCGGGCAGTAGGGAGGGTGTCTCCCAGGCTTCTGTCTTCTTCCGCCTTGAATTGCGTCATGTGACTGACCACGCTTCCTCCCAGGTTGAAGGAGGAAATATAGTCACGTGACGTGGAACGCAATACACGGCGGAAGAAGACAGAAGCCTGGGAGACGCCCTCCCTACTGCCCGGCTGCAATGAAGTAGATGGAAGCCTGGGTACGTTTTAACCCTCCCTCACCCGGCTGCTGCACCCTCCCTCACCCGCCCACCTGGCTGCTGCACCCTCCCTCACCCGCCCACCCGGCTGCTGCACCCTCCCTTACCCGCCCACCCGGCTGCTGCACCCTTCCTTACCCGCCCACCCGGCTGCTGCACCCTCCCTCACCCACCCACCCAGCTGCTGCACCTTTCCTTAACCGCCCACCCAGCTGCTGCACCCTCCCTTACCCGCCCACCTGGCTGCTGCACCCTCGCTTACCCGCCCACTCGGCTGCTGCACCCAACCTCACCCACCCGCTGCACCCTCCCTCACCCACCCACCCGGCTGCTGCACCCTCCCTCACCCACCCGCCCGGCTGTTGGACCCAGGTCCCTATTCAGTGTGCAGCAGGCTCTTGTGTACAGCGCTCTGCCCCCAACCTCAATACTCCTCCCCAAGTGCTGTGTACTGTAGTGATGCTGGAGGAGACTGCAGAGCCAGTTCTGCCCCATCAGAGATGGACAGAAGGAGTGTAATAAGCTGAGGCTGGGAGCACACTCGTCTGTAGGTGTTCTGTGTGCATTTTCTGCACACCATGTGTGTCTGTATGTGTGAAAACATGCATATTTGATCACAGAAGTGAATGTAACTGATAGAAAAAATGTGTGCAATGCTTAACTGCTGTCTGTATTTATCTGCATGGGAAAAACACATTCAAGTGTGCACTAGCCAATTGAATAACACTGGTTCTCAGTTTACTTGCGCAGAAAGCGAGGGGGGGGGGGGGGGGGTGGGGCACATGCAAAGTTTCACAGGGGGGCCCAGTAATTTCTAGTGTGAACAGTTCTATGGGTTTACATTGGATCCATTTGCATCCTTTCCGTTTGTACAGTATCCATTCCGTTCCGATCCGGGAATGGACCTTTTTTAACCTAGGTGTGAAACAGGCCACTTTCTAAACAGGTGGTAAAAGTTCCTTTCTTCCATGTGGAAATCATGTCCTTGTGTCCTTTGTATGAACCTGATGATAACAGGCTCATCTGCCAAGCTTTTCTATTACTGTATTTATATATGTTAATCAGGTGCCCTCTCAGTTGTCTTTTTTTCTAAGCTTAAAGGGAACCAGAGATGAACAATACTGAAAAAATTAAAAAGGCTTTTATACATACCTGGGGCTTCCTCCAGCCCCATAAGCCTGGATCGCTCCCACGCCGCCATCCTCCGCTTCCTCTATCGCTGGTACCGGGTCCCGTCACTTCCGGCGAACGCGACCAATTGTCCGCATCACAGGGGCTCCCTCCATACACTTACGCATGCGGCTGCGCAGTAGGCAGTTGCACGCGTAAGCATATGGAGGGAGCCCCTGTGATGCGGACAATTGGCTGCATCCGCTGGCTGACTGGCAGTAATGATGGGACCTGGTACTGGCGGATCCAGGCAGCGGAGGATGGCGGCGTGGGAGCGATCCGTGCTTATGGGGCTGGAGGAAGCCCCAGGTATGTATAAAAGCTTTCAACTAGTTTGTCTCTGGTTCTCTTTAAGGCATACTCACCTGTCCATGCTAACCTATTCACCGGCACACTTACCTGTCCACGCTCACCTGTCCACCGACATTCTCACCCGTCCACGCTCACCTGTCCACCGATATTCTCACCCGTCCACGCTCACCTGTCCACCGACATTCTCACCTGTCCACGCTCACCTGTCCACCGACATTCTCACCCGTCCACGCTCACCTGTCCACCGACATTCTCACCCGTCCACGCTCACCTGTCCACCGACATTCTCACCCGTCCACGCTCACCTGTCCACCGACATTCTCACCCGTCCACGCTCACCTGGCCGCCAGCATGATCACCTGTCCATGCTCACCTGGCCGCCAGCATGATCACCTGTCCATGCTTACCCATCAACAGACATGCTTACCTGTCCATACTCATCTGTCCATGTTCAACCGTCAACCTGTCCATTGGCTCACTCACCTGAGCACGATAACATAGTGAATAAAAAAAAAATAACTTTATAAATGATTTGGCCAGTGTTTGTCCATCGTAAAAGATTCCCTGTCCCTGATATACATTTAGAAAATTCTCATAGGTGGTCTATCATAATGCTCTGGGAAAGGAATTCTGCATAGCTAAACAGTCTAGGCTGAGAGGGTGGGGCCACATACCGATAACTCTTTAAGGGGAATCTGAAGTGAAAATTAAAAAAACAAAACGATAATCAACTAAGGAGAGTGAAGGCTCCGGGTCCTATAGAGGTTCTTCTCCACATCCCTGCAATCCCCTGCAGGCTCCCCCATTAGCAGTCTATGACTGTTCGATCGTAGACTGCTCTCTTCCAGGTTGGGCTGACTTCAGCTGTCTTCGCAAGCACTCGGGCTTCCGAAGACGGGCTGCTCCGCACTGTGCATGCACAATTGCCCACTCTCGCGCACTCACGCTTGTGTAGTAGAGTAATGCTGTGCGGGCTGGGCGGTGGGGTCAAGCTTACCCTTCTGACATCTTCTTTGTCTGTTCCTCGTCGCCTCCCACGATGCGATCCACTCGACGCTCACGTGACTACAAACACTTCCCCCTTCAACCCGGAAGAAGGAATCGTGGGAAGCGACGAGGGACGGACAAAGAAGACGTCAGAAGGGTAAGCTTGACCCCACCGCCCAGCATTACTGGGTGAATCCAGATAGCAACTATCCGGATCACCCGAATCCGAAGTTAAGCCCATGCCTGATGATTGCACTTTGAGATTTCTCTCTTCATTGAAAACATGTACTATTTTATGATTGTATATTCTCAAATGTTAATTACCGTATTTTTCATACTATAAGACACACTTTTTCTCTCCCAAAAGTGGGGAGAAAAAGTCCCTGTGTCCTATAGTCCGAATGTACGGTATTTTGACTTAAAGAGAGTCTGAAGCGAGAATAAATCTCGCTTCAGACCTCATAGTTAGCAGGGGCATGTGTGCCCCTGCTAAACCGCCGCTATCCTGCGGCTTAACGGGAGTCCCTTGACCCCCAAATCCCCCTCCGTGCAGCGGGGGAGCGCTTCCTGGTTGGGGCAGGGCTAACCGCCGCAGCCCTGTCCCACGCGCGTCTGTCAGCGCGTATCTCCGCCTCTCCCCCGCCCCGCTCAGTCTTCCTTCACTGAGAGGGGCGGGGGAGAGGCGGCGATGCGCGGCTGATAGACGTGACTGGAGGCAGGGCTGCAGCCGTTAGCCCTGCCTCCAGGAGCGACCAAGCCTGCGACCAAGTGTTGCAGTGGGGGGTTTGGCGGTGAAGGGACCCCCGTTTAGCGGCGCGTATGCGGCGGTTTAGCAGGGGCACACATGCCCCTGCTAACTATGAGCTCTGGAAAGAGATTTATTCTCGCTTCAGAGTCTCTTTAAGTTTTTTACCACTGTTTAAATTTCCTGCAAGCCACTCTGAAGATCTAGCGTCCTCAGCTAGTTTTCAATGCCCCGTGTCCCCCCCCCCTTCCCCACATGGATAAGAGTACCGGGCCAGCTTACTGATGCATGATTAAGAAGCAAGGACCCTGGTCTTCCCTGCAGGAGCCGTGTAGCGCACCCAGCTGGTTAACACTGCCCTGCGTCATTGGCTGTAATTGGCTGCGTGCATCTCAAGCTGTCGATTGACTCTTCTCATGAGAACAGGCTTCAGTTACCCTAGATGTGCGAATGCAGTTAGCGGCCAATCAGCGGAATTGTAATGGGCAGCGGCAGCAGGAGAGGCAAGTGACAGCCGGAGACACGCGCAGCCGATGCACAGTTGCTAATCAATAGAATGGGACGCGGGGCAGTGTTAACCAGCTGGGTACGCGAGGGGGTAACAGTAAAAAATGGTGCAGGTGGCTAGTGGACAAATCAAGCGCCGCCATTCACTCCTATAATAATTATCGTTTAATGGGCGCCGAACAGGAAAAAAGGGCGCCCGAGAATAATAACGTTTTCCAACGGTGCCCGAAGATTTTTCATCTTTTATAACTGCTTGTGATGATTTACGTTTCTTATTTCAATAAAACATTATTTTAAATGTTATCCCTTACTGTTTGTAAAACATTATTATTCACAAAACAAAGCGATCAGTACGTAACGTAAATTGTAATATATTTTATCCCTTACTGTTTTTAAAACATTATTCTACACACAATACAGTGAGCACTAAGGAGGGTCTTAGGTTTAGGCACCAACAGGGTGGTCTTAGGTTTAGGCACCAACAGGGGGGTCTTAGGTTTAGGCACCAACAGGGGGGTCTTAGGTTTAGGCACCAACAGGGTGGTCTTAGGTTTAGGCACCAACAGGGTGGTCTTAGGTTTAGGCACCAACAGGGGGGTCTTAGGTTTAGGCACCAACAGGGGGGTCTTAGGTTTAGGCACCAACAGGGGGGTCTTAGGTTTAGGCACCAACAGGGGGTCTTAGGTTTAGGCACCAACAGGGGGGTCTTAGGTTTAGGCACCAACAGGGGGTCTTAGGTTTAGGCACCAACAGGGGGGTCTTAGGTTTAGGCACCAACAGGGGGGTCTTAGGTTTAGGCACTAACAGGGGGGTCTTAGGTTTAGGCACCAACAGGGGGGTCTTAGGTTTAGGCACTAACAGGGGGGTCTAGGGGTTAGGGGTAGGTACAGGGAGGGTTACTTAGGCACCAACAGGGGGGGTCTTAGGTTTAGGCATCAACAGGGGGGTCTAGGGGTTAGGGGTAGGTACAGGGAGGGTTACTTAGTAATTTTTTTTTTAAACGTTATTATACGTTTCACTATTTAAACGGAAGATTAACGTTTTTACAATTGCCGATTTAATGCACAATATTTAATGATTTATAACTTTACAACACATCAATTTTAAACGAAATACAGTACAATACATTTTTAAACGTTATCCATGCTTATCGTTTAAAACCCCGCGCTCTTTTTTCCCAGCGCCACTTTTTAACGTACGCACGCTAGACGGCTCCTGCAGGCAGGGCCGGATTTGTACTTTTTACCACCCAAGGCCAACTGTACCGTCTGGTTGTTATCTCTGTGTGCCCCAATGAGATTTCTACTTACTTTCCATCATTGGATGTCACAGACAATAACTATTTCAGTAATACCAGTATAGATTATTAGTTATGTTTTCCTTAAGAAATTTTATGTTATGTTTGCCATCTCATTAATGATGGACCCATTGTGTCACCATGAGAGTTAGGCTGATGTGTACCTGCAGGACAGAGCTTACAGGTCTTCCAGGGACGACACAAGTACAGGACAGAGAGTTCAAAGGATAAAGCTGTCTTTGTAGATAGGGATGGCTGCATAAAACAGCTTTACAGCCCCTCACTGAGCTGCCCCTAAATTTCTGGTGCCCTAGGCCATGGCCTATGTGGCCTTGCCAGAAATCCGGCCCTGCCTGCAGGGAAGACCTGTTACTTTTCATTCATACACCGGTAAGCTGTCTCGTTACTTTATTCCCGCATCGGGTAAGCTGTGGTAAATCCAGGAAAGGGGTTTGACATGGCTGCTGGGGATTGGTTTACAGCCCTGTCAGTCAGGGCTGCCGCTAAGTGACTGGTCGGAATGGTCCCACCGGCGAGACCATCGGATCCAGTCACTTAGCGGCAGCCCTGACTGACAGGGCTGTAAACCAATCCCCAGCAGCCATGTCAAACCCCTTTCCTGGAATCACCACAGCTTACCCGATCTGTTCTGTTGCAGATGCCGATCTCGCTACACATGCGGCCGCGCTCCCTTGGCCTGGGAGCATTCTACGCAGGCGCAGTAGTTCTGTGCCTGCACAGAATGCTCCAAGCCATATAAGCACCATCACGAGCAGAGTGGGCAAGTGCTCGCGCAGGCGCAGAGGATACCAACCTGGCATCTATTTATTTTCCCCTGTAAAATGGTTATAAAATAGAATACATTTAGGGAAAAAATATTATCCAGAGAAATTCTAGGTTGTCCTAAAAAAAAAGTAATATGCAGTGGCTTGCAAAAGTATTCGGCCCCCTTGAAGTTTTCCACATTTTGTCACATTACTGCCACGAACATGAATCCCTTTTATTGGAATTCCACGTGACAGACCAATACAAAGTGGTGTACATGTGAGAAGTGGAACAAAAATCATACATGATTCCAAATTTGTTTTTACAAATCAATAACTGCAAAGTGGTGTGTGCATAATTATTCAGCCCCCTTTGATCTGAGTGCAGTAAGTTGCCCATAGACATTCCCTGATGAGTGCTAATGACTAAATAGAGTTCACCTGTGTGTCATCTAATGTCAGTACAAATACAGCTGCTCTGTGACGGCCTCAGAGGTTGTCTAAGAGAATATTGGGAGCAACAACACCATGAAGTCCAACGAACACACCAGACAGGTCAGGGATAAAGTTATTGAGCAATTTAAAGCAGTCTTAGGCTACAAAAAGATTTCCAAAGCCTTGAACATCCCACTGAGCACTGTTCAAGCGATCATTCAGAAATGGAAGGAGTATGGCACAACTGTAAACCTACCAAGACAAGGCCGTCCACCTAAACTCACAGGCCGAACAAGGAGAGTGCTGATCAGAAATGCAGTCAAGAGGCCCATGGTGACTCTGGACGAGCTGCAGAGATCTACAGCTCAGGTGGGAGACTCTGTCCATAGGACAACTATTAGTCATGCACTGTACAAAGTTGGCCTCTACGGAAGAGTGGCAAGAAGAAAGCCATTGTTAACAGAAAATAATAAGTCCCGTTTGCAGTTTTCCACAAGCCATGTGGGGGACACAGCAAACATGTAGAAGAAGGTGCTCTGGTCAGATGAGACCAAAATGGAACTTTTTAGCCAAAATGCAAAACGCTATGTGTGGCGGAAAACTAACACTGCACATCACTCTGAACACACCATCCCCACTGTCAAATATGGTGGTGGCAGCATCATGCTCGGGGGGTGCATCTCTTCAGCAGGGACAGGGAAGCTGGTCAGAGTTGATGGGAAGATGGATGGAGCCAAATACAGGGCAAACTTGGAAGAAAACCTCTTGAATCAGAATCATTTTTATTCGCCAAGTAGAACAGGAGTCATACTCAGAATTATTTGTGGTACACATGGCATAGGCAAACTACATAAGACAGGCAAAACAGATGCGCAAGACAGACATTTACAGGCGTGCTGTGGTACATATAACAATTACATTTCCAGGAGGTCATTGTGGCCTACAAAAACAAACACAGTTCAGAGTCCGACCAAGGTGGTAGCGACTGGGAGGTTATGCTCAGCGAATGGGAGTCCACCACTAGTTTAGATGAAGAACTGCTTGTGGGAAGAAGGAGTTTCTGCGCCTGGTAGTTTTGGATGGGATAGTTCTATAGCGGCGACCCGACGGGAGAAGCTCGAAGTACCTGCTGCCAGGGTGAGAGGGGTCGTGAGAGATCCTAGTTGCCCTCGACTTCATCCTAGCAGAGTGAAGGAGATCAAGAGGTGTGTCATGATCGGTGTCAGCTCGCAGAGAGAATCTGATTATTGGCGATCTGCAGTAACACCAACAATGCAGATATATACCCGATTATTGATGATCTGCAGTATCACCGATAATCCGATATAACGCTAACTTCTGGACAACAGCAACACACAAATACAGTAATGAATCAAGGGATGTGGAAATGTCCACCACACGGCAATTCTTTGGAGGTGTGGTTACCTCTGAATGGGAACCCCGTGAGTGAGATCCTCTAACCAGACAGAGCGAGGAATCTCGACTCCTAGCAGTAATCGTCTGCTTGGGGCAGGTGTCTCAGAGAGGCAAGCCTCAGAGATAACCCTCCAGTGGAAGACTTTC
This sequence comes from Hyperolius riggenbachi, assembly GCF_040937935.1. NCBI lineage: Eukaryota > Metazoa > Chordata > Amphibia > Anura > Hyperoliidae > Hyperolius > Hyperolius riggenbachi. The sequence continues at coordinate 16,408,042 of NC_090649.1, read as the reverse complement.
CACTAAAGGGAGAAAGGTCAGACAGGCAAGGGTTCAGCAACAGAGATGACGGTAGCAGTACAGGAACGTAAGGCAGAAGAGTAATCGTTAGACAGGCAGAGGTCGGCAACAAGATCAGATAGGCAAAGGTACAATATCAGCAAGAGTTAGAGTAGTCAGGGATAGCAGGAGTAAAAACACAGATCAATATATACAATATTCCTAAGCTAAGGTGTGAAATCCTTAGTATCAACACCAGGGAACTGCACTAAGGTCTGAGCGCTAACACGAGATGTGTATTCACGACAGCAGACAAGGAGCAACTGACAGGGAGCTCTTTTTATGCTGGGGAACGCTCTAGCAGCGTCCCCCAGCCGCCCAACCAATCGCTGGCCCTGCTGGAGTCAGCTGACCAGCCTGGTCAGCTGACTCCTCTTCGGGAACGATAAAGTTCCTGTCTCCTCGCGCGCGCCAAGCACCGGGTGAGTGCCGGCGAAGGAGACCCTACGAGCGGCAACTGCGCGGCGGAGTCCTCCGAGCATACGGACTCCGCCGACCGCACAGCCCCGCTCGGCGGCACGCTGGCAGTAGGAGTCTGGGAAGCGGAGCCCGCTGCCTCATGCCTGTTGGCAGCGGGTCCGCTATCCCTCACAAGGTGGCAGTGGAAATCCGATGATCTTCTCTGCGTCATTTATGACCCTCTGCAGTTTATACCTGTCGCTGGCCGTCGCACCAGCATACCAGACAATGACTGAGGAGCAGAGGATTGATTCAATGGTTGCGGTGTAGAAGCTGGTCAGCAGCTCCCGCGGCATGCCAAATTTTTTGAGTTGGCGCAGGAAGAACAGTCTCTACTGTGATTTCTTCTGAATTTTGTTGGTGTTCTGCCTCCATTTCAGGTCATTTGTGAGGGTCGTACCAAGGAACCGAACAGATGGTACTCTAGAGACCTCGGAATCGCCTATGAGGACTGGTGGGAGAGGAGGGGGGTGCCTCCTGAAGTCTACAATCAGTTCAACTGTCTTTGCAGCGTTAAGTACTAGGTTGTTATCCTTGCACCAGTTGCAGATTCTCTCCACTTCGCAGCGGTACTCTTGCTCTCCATTGCTGCCGATTAGACATATGATGGTAGTGTCATCTGCAAATTTGATGACCTTCACAGAGCCCACAGTTGAGGTGCAGTTGTTGGTGTATAAGGATAACAGGAGTGGGGACAGTACACAACCTTGCGGGGCTCCAGTGTTGGTGGTTCTCACGCTGGAGGAGCAGTTGCCCAGCTTGACCTGTTGCGTTCTTTTTGACAGGAAGTCCCTGACCCACCCACTGAGAGTGGGTTTGACTCCAAGCTGCGCCAGGTTGTCAAGCAGGATGTCTGGGCATATCGTGCTGAATGCTGAGCTAAAAGCTAAGCTAAGAGTCTGCAAAATACTTTGGACTGTGGCAGAGGTTCACCTTCCAGCGGGACAATGACCCTAAACATAAAGCCAGGGCAACAATGGAATGGTGTAAAACAAAACGTATCTGTGTTAGAATGGCCCAGTCAAAGTCCAGATCTAAATCCAATCGAGAATCTGTGGCAAGATCTGAAAACTGCTGTTCACAAACGCTGTCCATCTAATCTGACTGAGCTGGAGCTGTTTTGCAAAGAAGAATGGGCAAGGATTTCAGTCTCTAGATGTGCAAAGCTGGTAGAGACATACCCTAAAAGACTGGCAGCTGTAATTGCAGCAAAAGGTGGTTCTACAAACTGTATTGACTCAGGGGGCCGAATAATTACGCACACCCCACTTTGCAGTTATTGATTTGTAAAAAAAACTTTTGAAATCATGTATGATTTTTGTTCCACTTCTCACATGTACACCACTTTGTATTGGTCTTTCACATGGAATTCCAATAAAATTGATTCATGTTTGTGGAAGTAATGTGACAAAATGTGGAAAACTTCAATACTTCAACGAATACTTTTGCAAACCACTGCATATACTAGCTGATGGCTTGGCATTGCCCAGGTATGTGTTTGGCTGGTGTTGCCTCCGCCCACTTTTTCTAACCCTAACACACAATTATTCAATTACTCAATGACCAAGTTTGTGAGGTTTGTGGTCTTTGGCATTAACAATTTGAATTGAAATGAAACAAATCTGATTGGATGTTTGTGGCTCCACCCCCTTTTTCTGAATTTGAACCCCAGTCACCCAATGACTAACTATACCAGGTTTGCGGCTTGTGCCATTAACAGTGCAAGAATGGCAGCAATGAAATATTCCCCTTGAAAATAAATAGGTAATTTTGATTGGCTTTTATAGACTCCACCCACCTTTCTAAATATTAATCCCAGTCACCCAACGACCAACTGTGCAAAGTTTGAGAACCCTGCCATTAGCAGTGTAAGAATGGCTGCAGTTTACATTTTCCCTGTGAAATTTGTATTTGTCTCCGCCCAAGTTTTGGTTATGGGAATAAAAAGTATCCTATACTTTATTCCAGGTAATGTACTATGTGTGTGCCAAATTTCATTCAAATCCGTTCAGCCATTTGTGCATGATCCAATAACAAACATCCAAACATCCAAACTTTTGCATTTATAATATTAGTGAAATATATACATATCACTTATGCATAAGTCATGAGATATATAAATCACATCACCTAGATGGTATAAGTTGTATTGCTGCATTAGTATCAACACAGCTGAAATATCAAAATCGTCAGGAACCTGAAGTGGTTAAAAAAAGGACCTACCCAGTGCAGAAGTTGAAGAGAAATCGAGAGCCCAATACGGTGTAGTATGTCAAAATTTGATTGGATAAATGAAACAGTGAGATGGTAATACTCACAAACACGGGTTACCACCTAGGTAACCACTCATTAGGCAGGTGAGGAGATTAGACCTGTCCTCACTCAGGATTAAGAAGTCGCTCTCTGTAGATAGGAAGAAAGGGGGTAGATCACCCCTCCACCTGGGGTGGACTCAAATATATTGGTAGGTGAACAGAGGCGCCAGAAGGATAAAAGTACATAACATTTTAAAAAAATTGCTGGGAGGAAGTGGTGGACTCGCCTCCGTTAAAGCAGACACCAAGGACTGTAAATATATAGATATACACATTTATTGAAAATACCCCAAAGATGCAACGCGTTTCGCGGGCACAGCCCACTTCTTCAGGCAATAAGCACCTCTGTCACAGAGGTGCTCTGCTTGCTATAACTGAATTGCTGTTGTTTATCCCCTGCTTATTGCCTGAAGAAGTGGGCTGTGCCCGCAAAACGCATTGCATCTTTGGGGTATTTTCAATAAATGTGTATATCTATATATTTACAATCCTTGGTGTCGTGTCTGCTTTAACGGAAGCGAGTCCACCACTTCCTCCCAGCAATTAAAAAAAAAAATGTATGTACTTTTATCCTTCTGGCGCCTCTGTTCACCTACCAATATACCCAGTGCAGAAGGACAGCACGGGAACAATAAGTCACAATCATATAGGTTTGATGATGAGATATTTGCAATACTTGTACTGCCCCCAGTGGGAATAGCTTGTACTTCACCCATGTGACAGCAGCGGTAGTGTCAGTTCAGATGGAAAGGGCCCTTTAGGCGACTTTTTACAAACACTCTCAGGAGGAAATTACTTTTTTTGTCCTTCAGTTTAAAAAATGTGATCTCTTTTATAATCCCATCAAATGAAGGAGGCATCAGTAGTATCTGGATTACACACCTGGAACAAGCTTGTAGCTAATCTTGCCTTATTTTTGTCAGAAAACACCTGATGTGCATGCTTGTTGGGGGTCTATGCTAAAGCTATAGATCTCTCTGGGCTGGAGCACACCAAAGGCTTGTTTCACAAAAGCGGGATAACTGATAGCACAGCAGTTATCACGCGATCTGCCACGCGCAAAGGTTTGAGCGCATAAAGGATTACGTTCGTGTGTAAACACAGGTTTGCGCACTATCACGTCACATGCGTGTTTGCATGCGTGATCGCACGCAAACCTTTGTTTACGCACAAACACAAAATAAACCTTCCCTGCGGATTTTGGCCGGCCAGTAGGCGTTCTGGTTAAGTGTGGCCATCCAAGTTCCGAAGTCCCGCTCACCTCTCCCCCGCACAGACCTCACATCAGGACGACCCGGACCGGAGAGGTAAAGAGAGGCAGAGCAGCGCCGCACACGCGACCTGCAAGATGCATACACTTCCATGCTGAGGTGACGTCATTGCTCACTTCCGCATGTGAAGTGTAGGGTCAGGGCGGGTAGTGTGCAAGCTGCTCTGCTTCTCTCCGCCGCTCTGATCTGAGGTCTGCAAATAGTTCAAGCTTCCCCCCCTCTCCCAGCCATGCAAAGTGCACAACAAATCCCTCCAGCCATGCAAAGCACCCAGAAAAGCCCCCCCACCCATGCAAAACTACCCCAGCCATGCAAAGCACCCAGCAAATCCCCCCCTGGCCATGCAAAGCACCCAGCAACCCCCCCCCCTCCAGTCATGGAAAGTGCCCCGCAAATCCCCCCTCCAGCCATGGAAAGCACCCAGCAAATCCCTCCTCCCTCCAGCCTTGGAAAGTGCCCCGCAAATCCCCCCTCCAGCCATGGAAAGTGCCCAGCAAATCCCCCCCCCCTCCAGCCATGCAAAGCGCCAGCAAATCCCCCCCTCCCCAGCCATGCAAAGCGCCCAGCAACCCCCCCCCCCGGCCATGCACAGCGCCAAGCAAATCCCCCCCCCCCGGCCATACAAAGCGCCCAGCAAATCCCCCCCCCCCCAGCCATGCAAAGTGCCCAGCAACCCCCCCCCCCCCCCAGGCCATGCAAAGCGCCCAGCAAATCCGCCCCCCTCCTCCAGCCAAGCAAAGCGCCCAGCAAATCCCCCCCCCCAGCCATGCAAAGTGCCCAGCAAATACCCCGCCCCCTCAGCAAAGCCCCCTCTAGCCATACATCCCCCCTCATCTGTGACTAATCCCCACTGTAATTTGATCTCTCCTGTGTCACCTGACTGCTACAGCAGAGCAGCTAGTTTAAAAGCACAGGATGTTAACAATATGCCTGCTCCCAAGAAAGCAGGATGTAGACACACTGCAGATTTATTGCAGGATTTAAATCAGCTGTAACTAAGAAATGCTTTTCTTTAAAATTATGGTTTCTGCTGTTTTTGTATCTTTCAGAGCAGAGAGGAAGTACCGAGTGCCATGGATGGTGCTGGACAGGACCCGGGATGTTCTGGGATTTGTGCATTTTGGACTTTGGCTGACTGACTTTGGCTGTTTCTAGAACTGGCCGGCCAATGTCAGAAATTCCCAGCATTTCGGGACTTTGGCCGATGTCAAATTGGCCAGTTCTAGAATTGGCCCGATTTCTGGTTTTGGCCATAATATAAACAATTTGTATTTTACTCTTCTCAGGTACACTTTAAAAAGTATTAGAGGTAGATGATTGACAGGGCTGCCAGGCAACTGGTATTGTTTAAATTTAATAAATATGGCAGCCTCCATATTCTTCTCATTTCAGGTTCCCTTTAAATAAATCCAGTCTATATTAGCTGAATATTATGATGAAAAAAGAAAATAGACCTCTGTGTTTCTTCTACGAACATGCAATAATGTAATAAGTGCTGTAATGATTCTCTATGACGTGGTCTGTTTTTGTGTTCTGTGACAGGTGGACTGACATTGAGTGGCACCAGACTTGGTGAAACGTTATCTGAAGACGCTGCTTCTCAAGATTGTAATCTGTGATCACAGTCTGGGTTTTTCTGTCTCCGTTCTACATTACTGAAGCTGTAATAACCCAGTTAATGGTCAGGACCTTCTATCCTTCAGCTTCTGGACTGGCTCCTGTATTTCCAGGCTGAAAACCACTTCTGGTCAGGACCTTCTATCCTTCAGTTTTCTGGACTGGTACTTTCCAGGCTGGACCTTTCTCCTTCAGTTGCTGCACCAGCACCTGTATTTCCAGGCTGAAAACAGTTCTGGTCAGGATCTTCTATCCTTCAGCTTCTGGACAGGCTCCTGTATTTTCCAGGCTGGACCTGGAAATTTCCCACTTTCATCCATATTCACTGAACTTTTCTCCTCTTCCGTGATAATATTCTCTGCCAGTCCTGATCTAAGGAACCGCTGTCTGGTCTGGATATTACCCCAGCATGCCTAGAGCTGAGTTCGGGGAGGGCACAACAGCCTCAAGATGGAGTTTTTTGGAGAAGCAGTGGTCATTTAGTTGGGGCTGCCTCCAGCTTCCTCTCCACCATTCTGACTTTTCCAGTTCACAAAAACGATTTTCCGTCAGCAGCTCCACACTGTGACTATCCGATGTGCCACCCGGCAGCTGAGACAAGAGGGCATAAGACAGCTGTACCGGGGCCTGTACCCCCCATTGCTATCCAAAACCGTACAAGGCACTCTGCTTTTTGGTACTCATGAAAACCATCCAGCGCCTCCTCCCCGGAAAAAATAAAAACCGGGGAACTACTTCTCGAGCACTGTCTGGAGTTTTGTCTGGAGCAATAGAGGCTGCCCCTCCCTTGTCCCCCTTTGAAAGGATACAGAATGTCCTTCAGGACGGCCGGAAACTATTCTCGTTTTCCTGGTGCCGCCCTCGATTATGCAGGAATTCCGTACCTATGACCAGAAGCAAAAAATTGACTTGTGGACTCTACAGGAGGCTTCCTCAATCATACTAGTCAGGAATGCCCTTGGAAGTGCCATCTTTCTTTTCCTGTAAAGAGCCCCTAAGGGACTTATTGAGTCTTCCAGGACTTCCAGGTTGGGCACCTTCTTTGGGAGCTGGGGGCCATCAATGGTGCCTTTACCTCATTAACTCTTTATCCATTGAGTGTTTTAGTTGCAAAGATGCAGGCTGAGGTGGGCCGAGGACCTTCCTTCCGTGAAGGAAGTAGTAAGGACAGCGTGGGAGAGGTGTGGGGGGAAGGATTTCATTGTTGTACCGCGGGGCCTCTCTCATTATTGTCCCGCTCATGCATTACTTGGGGAGCAACAAATTCAATTCACGATACTCTGAGTAGACAACGTTCAGGTTTCTTCGAGGTAGAAAAATGAAAGCATACCTGAAGTCAAAATGTAATAATAAAAATCCATACTTATCTCAGTAGTGGAAATCCTCTCAATAGTCCAGAGGCTTCTCTGGCACAGTTACACCCCAGCACGCCAGTAATAGGTCCCCTCTAAACATAGCCAAGAGAAGGTTGTGAAATATATTTTTTGTTGTAGTCGCACTCCCACCATGTACAAGCTTACTGTTTTTTTTTCCTCCATGCATGAGAACTTTGTTCAACTAGGCATGCATGGACCTTACTCTCCCATGCCCAGGATGGAGAAAGGCTCCCTCTACATTACTCAGTTTTCCATTGAGAGATTAAGCACTGACTTTATTAGGCGATTGAAAACAGTGTGGTCATTCAAAAATAAACAGACTAGTGGCCCACACACTGCAAGCGAGACCCTGGCAATTTGCCTTCACCGATCCATCTAACCAATCCATCTAAGCAATTCTGTGTTGATCAAAATCCTGTGAACCTTAGCTGATTCCTTTGGGATATTAATCATAAATTTGTTGATTTGGGAAGATATTGGCCAATTTCCACCAATTGAGCAGAATAGAACATTATTGATAAAATGATCGAATCGAATGGTCAATCAAACAGGAAAATTAGGTAATGCATGGATACCTTAAAGGGATCTGTAATGATCGGTGTAACACAGAGAGGGTCTGATTACCGGTGATCTGCAGGATCACCGAGAATACAGAATATACCCGATTATTGATGATCTGCAGTATCACCGATAATCAGATATATCTACTAACCTCTGGACACCTGAGAGATGAGAGTGTTTAATGCAACAGTAATACTTTGAGGAACGCACCCGTAAGATAGGTGCTAGACAGTAAGAGATACTGCTATGGATCAGATTCCTTCCACAGGCCTGAAGCTCCCCAAGGGGCGGAGCAAGGCTGAGAGAGGGAAGGACAGAACGTGAGTGACACCAATGAGGAAGTGTCACTGACAGATCTGTGAACTCTCTCTTAACAGGAGAGAGAGTTCTCGAGGTCGGGCAAGCCAAGTCGTTAACACACAGACAGATAAGGTACAGATTCAGGAGACAGATACGTAATCCAATGGACAGGCAGAGTTTGGCAACGGAGTATCAGAATAGCAAGGTACAGAATCAGGAGGCAGATACAGAGTCCAGGAACGAGCAGAGTTTGGCAACAGGATATCAGAAATAGCAAGGTACAGAATCAGAGATCAGAGGAATGGTCAGGCAGGCAGAAAGTCATAACAAATAATACAATACAATATTCCTAAGCTAAGGTGTGAGCTCCGTGATCATCAACACCTTTGGAAACTGATCTAGAACACAGATACTGACAAGGTCTGAGTGCTACCACGTAGTGATCGCAACGCCAGACACCAGAGAAATGACCAGCACCTAGTACATATACTATAGCGCTCTCCAGCGCCACCCCTAAGTGCTGGACCAATGAGAACGGGTGAAAATGTCAGATGACCAGCTTGGTCAGCTGACTCTCCTCTGGCTGTCATATAAGCTCTGCCTCCCAGCGCGCGCGCGTCCTTCTGAACCTGTGTGGACTATTAGTCCCAGCCACACCAGACATGTTTTGCAATGTATCTGCTGACTCGGGCGCGGGACCCGCCTGCTCTCCAAGCAAGCGGCGGCCTCCCCGCGTCCAACCACACTGTCATTAACATTGTCATGCGCGCAATCTGCCGCATCCAACGCGGACTCCACCGCTCTGCCCATGCGGCATGCGGCGGTTTCTCCGCGTTGTGCCGCCATGTTGGACCAGGAAACAGCCGCCTTACTCTGAGTACTTGCGGCGGCTTTTCCGCGTTTCCTTACAGGATCCAAGCAACTTTTTTAGCCTTCAGGGCATCTCAATAGCACATTAAAAATAAATGCTAACAATGTATTTCATTACAACAAAAAATCTGTCCTACCTCTCCTTTTTTACATGTAAATCTTTGTTAGAGGCTTTTATTTCCATACTTCCGCAGCCTGCCATCCACAGAAAAAGCAGGTAGATGAGGACTGCTGTAATTAGCAGTAGCAATAAGCAAACGAAAACTTTCATCAACAGAAGGCGGTATGATAGTACACTGTTCTTCAAACAGTTTAGAGAAGT